>NW_015374115.1:2516622-2655278 GCF_001272555.1 Dufourea novaeangliae | reverse complement strand
AATCCCTAAGACCGTTATTTATTATTCATTTCATATCGTTAAATACGATTTTTCTCACAGAATACCGATTTCTGTTACAGTATCACAAAATAATTGCAAATATGAAACTTCTTTACCTCTTGTTGAACATTCTACTTTCATAGCCCTAAACTGGGAACCTGAAAGTATTTCATTGAATTTGTATAAAAGATTTTACTACTTCCTAAAAGACTCCGTGTGATATTTGATAGCCTAAAAAACAATGTGCCTATACAGTTTCAATAGGTTCCTACAGAAACTACTTTCTATGTCTTATAATCTTGGGGTATATGTATGGATTACTGTAGATCATATTGTTTGTCATATTAGTAGCATATAAATAAATAATATTTTCCTGGAAAAATAGTCACAGTGGTTCAGTTCTGCTCGTTACTGTATTTTTTGCAATCAGTATTCCGTGTTTTTCTATACTTTTATACATAAGTAAGATACTTCAGCAAATGTAGTTATTAATCGTTTTGTACGTCACAATTTTATTCATATTATTGATTACATTGTTTTCAATAAAGTACTCGTTTATTGATCAGTTCCTGGAAATCTGGTCCTCTACAGCCCCGAGGTGATTAATTATCAAGCGGCTGCTGTACAAGTGGAAGAATAGATCCATGACGCCATCTGTGACCAGAACATAGAAACGTCAAAATGACGTGCCTTCTCTTAGATGGTTCAGTCATTCAATTTCGGTGTTCCACCTATTAAGAAAATAAACGTCAAGTAAAACACAGATGTGAATTGGCACAAACGAATAAGCTTGCGTAAATATATTGTGTTATATCAGTGAAAAAGATGCGATATGTAATGATAATTCGTTAATTTTGTTAGATTCCAGCCTTTCCGACAGATGTATCAAATTTATGTGGGTACCCTCGCACGTGGGACTTGCAGGCAATGAAGAGGCCGATATTCTAGCGAAGGAAGCCACTTCTAATTTGCCTCATCCACTTTGGAAAATTCCAGCCCAGGATTTCAATGAGCTATACAGAAAGGAAATGTGGGACAGATCCTTCGATCTTTGGACTTACAAAGCATCCGCTGTTAATGACACGCCGACTGGACAAAAATACTTTCAACAATTCTTCGATATGGACACAACACCCTGGTTTCATCGCTACACCTTAACAAGATCCATGACCGTTTCAATCTGCAGAGCCCGTTCGAAACATTACAACTTAAATGAGTCCTTACATAAAATCAATCTTGTTAGCAGTCCACTGTGCCATTGCGGTCTTTCCGCGCAAAATTTAAACCATGTGATATGGCAGTGCCCCCTATTAGAACGTCATCGAACGACATTAATTAGAAACCTCAAACGATGTGGATGGCAACTACCTTTATCTCTTGATATGTTTCTGGTCAAACTTCGCGTGAAAGAATTACAATTAATTCAAAAATTTCTTCTTATTTATAACATTAACATATAAGATTACTGTACACATTTGATTATTCCTGTAATATTTAGATCCATGGGCTTGAGTAAAGCCTAGGGTCTTCAATAAATACATACATACATAAATTCAATATGTTACAACTGATAATTATTAATAAACAGTATCGTCTCATAAGAGTTTATAAATATATTCAACTCAGCTCATGCTGCTTGTTCCTTGTGCTAAATCTAATATCAAATTACATTAAATCCTCGATGAGTGTTCGAAGACTCCTCGGCACTGACAAAGAGAGGTTCCCAGGTGTACCGCCGACTTTTTCATGAGGCATATCACATCAGTAGAGCTTAGAATTCTGAAGCCAATGCTATTTATTTCAGTAGCATATGGCTATTAATTTAACAAACATTTAATGTTCAGTGCGGAGGAGCCTTCGAACACTCGAGGATTCCCTGCACCTTGCTTGATCGACAGCCCTAATTCATCAAATACGTTCATCAAAATTTTACATTCTTGTCCGTAACACGCGTACGCAATTCAACTTCGCTTAATACACTTCATTCCAGAAGTAACAATTATGTACGCGACACCTCTTAATCCTGACCTTAACCCAGAAATCTCATACCCAGTACTCTTTCATCGTTAAATGTCCACCCCGTTTTAAAATCGTGAACAACAAAAGCTCCATTTGTCACAGATAAGTATCGCGATTTTCCGCGTGCAGATTGACAATCATTATACCCAGGAAAAAAGAGAATTCCATTCGACCGGGCAACAACTGCGTGCCCAATTTGTTTCAATTAACCGAGAAAGATTGGAAATGAGCTACGAGTAGGTTCACCCGTCCGAATTTCGGGTATACCTGGTGCCGTCGTTGACGTTACGGGGGCTCCATTGGCGTCGCACGAACAACCAATGGGGCCCCGTTATCCTTTTCTCTTGCATATCAAAAAGAGTGTTCCCTACGCCAGTGGGGCGTCACACTGACAGCGGCCGACTCACGTGATCGAATCTACTGCAATGACAATCGGTTTGGGGCCCTGGACGTGGGTTATTAAGCGAGGCCTACTATTAAAGTCCCTCTCGTGCCATCTCTCCGCCGAGTTTCGGCGGGTCCCCCCCGTTCATGGCCACGGAACTCTCCTTCTTTCGGGGCCGCGCCGCTCTGGTGCTCGGTCGTAGGAGCGGTTCTGTTGATTTAAGGCGATAATACGGGGCTGCAAGAGAGATTTTACGTGAAGAAAAAGAAAGAGAAAGGGTGGCGCAAGGGAACCTGGCCAAGGGGGTAGGAGAGAGAGAGGAACTGGCAGCCAGAAGACGGCGCGCTTATAATTACAGATTCGCATTGTCCGTGAAGGCCCCCTCTAACCATCGCCGCGCTTTGGTACCGCCTGTCAGTCTCTCTCTCCTCGAAAATAATTCGGTAACAACTCACCTTCTTCTGGATGGCGCAACGACGACCTCGTTGTTATCGTCTTCCCCCCGTTAGCCGTAACGTTCAATTATACGTAAGTCAAATTATTTACTGGGCACGATTTCGCGTACGAATCGATTCGCCGAATCATCGTGAACGCACACATATATAGACAGGTGTCCACAGGCTGGTATTGCACTTTTTTTGTTGACGGATACAAAAGATTATTTCGGAACACGGTGTTCGTGCACTATCCCCGAAAGAAGGGTGGCGCGAAATTATGGTGAAACTTTGCGAGACACGTGTACTAGTTATGGGCGATACAGTATCGATATTTTGATATATCGATACTTTTCAATACAAATATCAATAGTTTCTTTGGATACTTAATCCATAAATATCGAAATTTTGATACAATCGCTGCACTTGCCGTACCACGACAGGTCGTAAGGAAAACGGACCAATGAGGTTGAATAAAAGAAGAACGATGGTGGATGGGGAAACACAGATTTTAGTCTTAACCCTCAGACATCACACTAGTGCAAATTTTTGCCACCAGCGAAATATTGTTTCGTCTATAATATTCTATAGCACAACAGTTTCCTTCCATTACGATAACACATTATTTCTCACGTTTGCAATTATTACGATTGAATGTCTGAGGAAATTGTACCGTAAAAAGTATGTTCTGAGTTCAATTTGATTTTATTGTCTTCAAATTCTTAATCATCAACATTTCAAAATCCCAATACGTACTATTTTGTATTGTATTTGCGTATGCGGAGTGGTTTCTGAGGATTAAACCTCTAATTCGCGAGAGTCCAGAATGGCACACAGAACAACGTATAAAGTTCAAATTTTCTGTCCTTCATTCTGTGCGTTAATCACATTGAAAGTATGCATACAGGTTGTCTCACCTAACGTAAACACCTTTAGTATCTCACTTGCTTTTGATTTACAGAAAAGTAATTTTAATAAATGCTCAAAGCGATGTCCATCAACTTCGATACATTTTTGCACCGATCCTTCTACGGTAGTTATATTATTATTTAAATCTACTACATTTGTGGACTGTTCGTACTCAATATCGCATGAAAAATACGACCTTGAGAGAAATGTTATGCTGACCCTAGTATTTGCTCCTTCTAATCAAATAATATTGTTCCCTCACATTTTCTTGCATCTTTAAAAACAAGTAAGATACTGAAAATATTCACGTTAGGTGGAACACCCTGTATATCTGCCACTGAAAATTATCTAATTTTTCAGCGTTTCACCGTAATAATGCACAATGGGTGTTTCGTACCTTCAATCCACTGCCCCAATAGTTGCACACATCTCGGGTCCCTCCAAAATCGAGCTATTACCGTACAATAAATTCGAGGCTTACATCATACCCGTAAATTCCCAAACTCTGTTTCACCAAATTACCCTGCGTACGTTCAAAACATATTTCATCTTCATCCGAAAATGGGACTAAAAGAATCACCATAGGGTTAACACGAAAAAACGCTAACCCTTCCTCGCGACCGTAGATCATACGACCAGCGACTCCTATATTCCCCGGTGCGCTGTATTAGCAACAGTTTTACAGGCGTCCCCGATCGAAAGGCGTCGCAATTAAAAGTTGATTTACAGCAGTCCACTGCGCGTTGTCCGTCCGCCCGTTCCCATCATCGCTTAACAACGTTCGAGGAGTAAGGCGCAACTCGCGATGGCGGCATGCAAATTTCGCGATAATTGGGG
This sequence comes from Dufourea novaeangliae, assembly GCF_001272555.1. Lineage (NCBI taxonomy): Eukaryota > Metazoa > Arthropoda > Insecta > Hymenoptera > Halictidae > Dufourea > Dufourea novaeangliae. Next base: position 2,650,694 of record NW_015374115.1, on the reverse strand, counting down.
AACGCGTGGATCTCAACGGGCCCTGTAACATCGCGATGCAAAGTCGCAGACATCGAATCGATCAACGATGCTGGGTTTTTTATGCTTGGGAACTGGTAATATGCAATTTGTCGTAGACAAGATCTCGCGTATTAGCAGGAGATTCATAGGTTCCGTCGTGGGACCGTTTTTATCGGATGGCTTTTATGATCTGTTTAAGGGCATTCCACGCGAAATTGGACACTTTATTCAGTAACATTTTGGATTTTGTTGAAACTTTGATATGTTGTAGGCTTTAGTCATATGTAAACGTAACTGGAAGGATTTTTGAAAATTGTTTAAATTGTTAATTTTACAGTTGTTTGATATATGTATAGTGTCAAACTTGTTTCAATAAATCGTAAGTTACGATGAGTAAGTAGCTTCCATTAATTTTCATATAGCTATTTTAAAATGTCCATATTTTTGAAAATTTGTCCATAAAGAGGGCAAATAGGATTATATCCTCATTTTTCTTTAAATTTTTCTATTGGGTCCTACTATTATAAAATTGCATTTCTTTTGCAGTCATACTATTATAAAAGCAATTGCAAAATAAATGGTTAAAGAACATTGTTTTTGTTTTAACTGAAGTAATTTTTATCAGGTACTCGTATGTCTCCACTACAAGCACCCACGAAGCTGATATTGATCAGTTTGTTAGTTCAACAGTTATGATTTATTGAAAAAAGGTTGATACTATATTTCAAACAGTTATAAAATCAACAATTTTAGAAATTTTCAAAAATCCTTCGAGGTAATTCATATATCACTAAAGACTACAACATACCGAAGTGTCAACAAAATCCGAAATGTTACCCTAAAAAGTGTTCAATTTCGCATGGAATGCTCCATTATTAGGATCGCTAAATTTTCCCTCGTTCCCTTGCGCTTCTTCGTGGAATGAGTTGTAACGTATTAATCGAGACAAATCGCCAGGGTTGATCGTGACCTGGAGTGTCTCGTAAAAAATTTACAATCGTCTATTAACGGAACATCGAGGTATAATAACCGTTTGGCTTCCTTCGTCCTCCTCTAGGTGTCCTCGAAGATCAGATTAGAATGACGGAAAAACGACGAAAAATTCTCCAACGAGTGTTTTATCGGCGCGATCAAAGGGATCATGATACTATGGTGACATGAGACCGGGCCTTGGTGTCATCCCTTTCTTCGTGACAGCTTCACTATCTTGTTCCGTTCTGGGCCGAGGGGAGACGGTCCAATCCCATTATCTAGCCGACCGACCTGCTACCCGGGCGTAAAGTGGGCAGTCCTGTCCGGGAGGGCCAATCTTCGATCTCTAGCCGGTTACGGGACTTTTCTTGGGAAAACTCGAGGGAAACCATCGGCCAAGTCATTCTTTCGTCACTTTAAACGTATTTTTGTTCATTGATGATTATTCTATTGTGTGGGCGGTTCGCTGAATGGAACGGCGTCAATGAGCGGGAAAATGGCACCTTGAACTAAGGGTGAATCAGTCTAAGATGCTTGTGTATATGCATATATTAAATCAATGAAATAACTCAGATGTACATTGTTCTTTACTAAAGACGTGTCATTAAATTGAGTTGCTGGAAATGGAGCTCGATCATTTCTATCCTTCAATAGAACAGCACGTAAGAGGAACCCTGATCGTACAAGGGCTGTTTCCAAACTTCTGGGAATTGAGATCTGGTTTAATAATGCAGAGGTAATGACTAATGGTTTGGGGTACAGACCCTGATAGGTTTTCCTAACAATGTTGGTGAATGCCGATCAGAATGATTTAGACGCTTGACGAACACAGATGTGTTTTTGAGTGTTAATTTTGCAAATATCAAAGAAGTTGTAAGTTTTAAGATATAGTTTCCGAAATAACAATTAGATGTCAAAACTTTTATGCAATTTCTATTTATGTATTTTCCTTATTATTACTCTTAACATTCTTTTGTGATAAATTTTTCTTAATTTTGAAATAAAATTTGCATTTCGGTAAATAATTTGGTAAAATACCAGTGACAGCCTTTCGTGAAGAAATTTGTGAGCCACTGTAAATGTAACGAAATATTACGAAATTGTTGAAAGTCTGAAATAAATATATCTTATGAAATCTTGAAGCTCGATGGACAACACATATTTAAATATAAAGTAATAAAAACTGGCCCAAAATATATCATTTTTATGAAACATCACATTCTCTCCATACAGACCACGTGTCCTATTATTTATGAACAGCAGTGTTCATCTCTTCTTTGTGATTTCTTGGATAATCCTCTTTTAATAACAAACAAAACAACACCTAAATGTTATTTCGTAAATTATCCCCTGGATTCAATTGTTATCAGCTCAACTCATTACGAAATGCAGCCTAGGAAGTAACACAATCCAATTACAGAGTGTTAAATTTCAATTATTTCACTTCAGATACAAACACTCAAAGGTTAATCAGCAATTATGTCGAGTCGATAAGGATTAATTCAATCGCGTGGCAACTAACTCATTACTCAACTCATTAAACGCATGAAATCTTAGTAACTTCCATTAAAATTCGCCCTACATCGTGTCGAGTACGTCCGCTGGGTAACACTTGCCTGTATCCTTAACTCGCAGTTGTTCTTCCTCTTCCCATTCCTGCGTTTTTTTTACTTCATTATCTTTCGTCTCCGAGGAAAGATAGGGAAGACAGAAACAAGAAGAACAGAGAGCAACAGAAGAAAGGCTACATTTTGCTCGTAATGCGTGCAATCTGTTTCGCCGCGCGGTAGTATCGGAGTCATCAGCCGCAATTTTTCCTGATCGTTGTTGAGCTCTCTCTCCCTCGTTTTCTTCTTTGCTCGCGTGTCGAGGTAATGGTATGTACAGAAGAATAATCTAGAGAAGGGGGAGAAGGGATACCGTCGCCAGGGAGAGGCGTTCTTGTGGGATCATAATGTGTAAAAGGAAATCGCTTTACGTTAAAGTAAATGGTCGGATGGGGGAGGCAGAAAGCGACGTGCGTGCCCCAGCCTTCTCGTGTGAACCACCACCGGTTTCCTTTCATTCAGCCACGTTTGCTTCATCCGCGAATGTCGCACGATTCCTCCGTCCGATTATCGTTGTGCGAGCATCGTCTCCGTGGAAAAAAAAAAAAAAAGAGGCGAAAGAGGCTGTTTCTGTTCGCGGCGGAAGGATCCGCGTCGCTTTAACCCTCCCCTCCCGGAAGTAATTTTCGACTACAACCCCTCTTCGAAGTTCTTTAACCCCTTCGCATCGGAGGACGAGATATCTCGACGCGTGATTTCGTTCATGATATGTTTGAAACGAAATATCTCGCGCTCGTGTTCCCGTTTTTTAATATTACAACTGAATGTTACTCATCGGTTGTTTTAGACGATAGTATTCCGCTTCTATATTGAGTTCATTGCAACAGTTTTCACGGCGAATTCTGTAAGTGTAGTCATCATGTTGCGATGATTTAATAAGAATCGCATTATGAAAAAATAAAATCATTAGTTTCTAGAAAAAAAAACATTTTCTTCATTTGACATTCCTAACCTTTTCTACATTCGCATTCACAGTGACTTACGAATTTATTTTGATACAAATCGTTGGACGAGATATCTCGCGTTGTAATAAAAAGGCATGCGAGATATTCCGTACACAGCGTCGCATGAACGACTTTGTGTCGCGAGATATCTCGTCCAAAGCATATCATAAACAAAATCACGCGAGATATCTCGTCCTCCAATGGGAAGGGGTTAACGCATGATCACTTGAAAAAATGCATCGCCGAAAAAATATACATACATTGTTCTGTGGTCCAATCTAGACCCTATGAAAGAAACCCCTAAACGGTTAAGGGCCGTTTACTCCGCAACGTCAACGAAATCACCAAGAAATCTTGGAGTTACCCAAAGTCAATCGTTTCCCTGAAGAAATTCATAATTTCCAAGGTGCACGATGATGTCCTGGGTCCCCGAAACATTTTAGAACCGGTCGTCTCCAATGAGGATCGAGCCTATACACGAGCAGCCGGCCGAACGAATATCGGTGAACGGCCTATTCATCGTCGCCGCCTTTTAAAGCGTCGGCGTCTGGCGACTCCCTGGAATCGAAGGGAGGCAAAGATGCGCTAGACAGAGACAAGACTTCTGCTCCATCTTTCTCTCTCTCTGTTAGGCCACTTTGAACGTCTTTATGAGTTTCGGCTGTTAACACGCCCGTGGAAGCAGGTACGGGCTCTTCTTTTTCTTTCCTTTTTTTCTTTTTCTTCTTCTTCTTCTCGGTGCCTGGTTTCCTCGTATCTGCGGGATCTCAGGTGGCTAGTGCCCGGCGAGCATTCGTGAGAGACAGATGAAGCCGTGATTGGACAGGAAGTATGGCGCTGTAGCGAAAGAGTCTCCTCTAGTCGTTCCTTCCCCCATACTCCCGTCGCCCCCGTACGTGTCGCTGGGGACAGGTTCTCGGGAGGAATTGCTCAATAAAAGTCAAATTTACTGGTTTATCTGTCGAATGCCGTGAGACCTTGTCGGCTTCACGTAACATCTTTCGATAAGATTAGCCGGGGGCTCCTTTCTCTATACACAGGCGAAAGAATGCGAATCGAACCGTTGAATTCTTTCTCGCGGTGTTTCTTTGAGCACTATGATCTCGAATATCTATTTGTATTTTATCGTAATCGTCTTACGGGAATGATCACCTTGTAGGTGGAAGTATTACGGAAAATTCGAGGTTAACTTCTCGATTTTTTTGGGGGGGGGGGGATCGTTGTGTCATGTTCTCAGATGTTTGAGTGACAGTGAAATTGGAGGATGCACGATGAATGTGGTTATTCGAAATTACGATCTCCTCGTTACAAAGTTCTTTGAAGATCGGTTAATTGGTATCTTGAAGTTTCAATCGTTGAGCCGAAAGGGAATATTAAATAAAAATGGAACGTATAACTGTCCATCGAGTTGTGGGATGAACTGTGATTTTTTTGTTGTTGAAAAAAGCAAAATTTATGTCGAGGATCCTGTAACCGTGGACATAATTGGGGTAGAATTATGAAATTAGGAGCGATTATACAGAAATGAGGTGCACCTGGAGTTTCGAACCTACCCAGCCAATTTAAATACTTTAGTTTCCATGATCTCCAAAATTTATAATTTTATACATACGAAAAATAATTTACGTTGATTATAAAGTAGATACTTTTCCCCCATTAACCCGCTCACTGCTGTTTTTTTGGTATCTTGTTCAAACATTTTCTTTCATAAAAGCAAAATCCAATAATCATTTTAGGACTATTAAAAACACGTTCGTAAATATTTTTTTTCGAAACAATGTGTTCGAACAAATAACAAGTTAATAGTCACACTAACACCGTTCTTCTGATGTTTGCATGTTATTTAATAAATCTCGTTAATTAAATGGCCACAATAAAATTGTATCCCCAGAATAATGTCCGTCATCGAATTGATCTTTTTGAAAGAATCACGTATAAATCGCATACACGAACGTCAACGTGTTTATTATTCCGTCGAAAAATAAAAACTCAACGATTGTAAACGAAAAATCGAAATCCTTGCATTGTGCACAAGAGCACCACATATATGTAGGTATATCCTACGTGTCTGTATCCTCGGAATTGCGATCCAATTTTATTTCATTCCGCTCGAACCGGGTTAATGCCGGTACGTGATGACTCGCAATGACGTTGCCGTTAGTCCGCGCTAGTCGCAATTAATCGTGGAATCGGCATTGTCGGTCGGGGAGAAATTTTTCGATTATAATTTTATGAGCACGGGCGCTCGTTGTGTTTTATTGTTTGCAAAACGTGAAATGTAGTTCAGGAGATCGGGTCCGTGTGCCGGATCGAGCAGCGAACAATCGGATCGGAATTTCTTGCGATTCACCTGTAGCCTTTTCTGTGCTTCTCCCCGTTTGGGAAAATTAACCTGTTAACCGTGAATATGCCTTAATTTTGATAGAAATAGAATAATGCAAGTAACAATGGATACTTCGGGAGTATTGCAAAAGAAAATTGAAAAAACACCAGAAGGTACCATCTTTGTAGTAGGAACGTGAACATAAAAAATAATATACACTCCTGTTCTTAATTATTGGGACACCTGTTCTTACTGCAAATATTCTAGTTAAGTATATACAATAAAGCTTAGATTGAAGGATTACATATAACATGAGACAGTCCAGTTAACTTAAATGGTAATATTGTAAATTGACCCTGATAACCAGTTGTGTATGTGCCAGTTTCGAGCAAATTGTCAGCAAATAATGACAAAAGTTGTCTAAAAAAAACCATAGCCACCGGTTTCCGCATTTGGCTTGGGTTTTGCAGGCAACGCCAGCTGACAAAATGATGAAGCAAATTGGTAGCAAGTCTTGCACCATAACATGTGTCGAATTCGGTGCAAAAACGGAACAGAGTCTGCGCAAGTCAATTTGTTTCATATGTTGCTGCCTATGGAGGACATTGGACAAAATTTGGTTTTACAGGTTTGGCTGACTGGGTTAGTAGAAATCTTTGAATAATTTGGAACCTTTTCACACGAGGTTTGACAAAAAACATGTCAAAGTTACTTGGCATCTAGCACTTATAAACGGAAGCGTTAGCAGTATTTCGCAAGGGGCGCCATCTAAGCAGAAGATTCCCCAGAATTCCCTAGTCCAATAGAATGGGAGGGGAGGCGGGGGTTCGCGTGACGAGTCGGTATGAAATTCGCGCGCGTGGGACAGCGGAGGCCGCGAATTGGTTCGCGAACACGCCACTTATCATAATACTTGCTTAATGTTGGTCGCGAGGAGGCGCTCTCCCGCGGTGTAACAGCGCGTAGGAGCGCGCTCGTGGGACCAGCAAGACCTCCCTTTTCGCGATCCATAGCTCGAGGATGTGCGGAGCCCAACGCGCGTTTCCTAGCGAATATTCCCACAAATTGGCAACGGCCTGTTCCGAACACCACACGGGCGGGAAAAAACGAGGCCTGACTGGTGGTATTAACGAACGAAAACGAGAATGTTTGTTAAACATGTCGCTCGCCCGGAAAATGCTGTGGCAGGTTAGCATTCGCGAGAGGATGATGACAACGTTTTTCGCCCTTTGATCTGATTCACGACTGCGTTGATCTCTCGTTTCAGGTCTGCACCTTTTTTTTTTTTTTGGTTCGATGGCTGACTTGAAGACCGTTTTCGGTTGAAGATACAGTGACTCGCATGTTTGTTCGCGAAAGGCTCTCACCCCTATTTTACCAAATTATTTTCTGAAATTGGAATTTTATTTAAAAATTAAGAAAAATTTATGACGAGAGGATGATAAAAGTAACGGTAAGAAGAATATATAAATAGGAATTGCATTAAAGTTCTGACAACTGATTGTTAATTCAGAAGTCTGTGAACGAATGTGTAGCTCTCTGCTTGTCGGCCGCCATTTTGGTTTTCTTGACGCGATACATACAGTAGACTCACGTTAAAGTAGCGGTGCGGGGCTCTCGAATCGGGTTTTTCCTGGAAACGCTACATTAACGCGAGCCAATGGGCACGCAGGATCTCGTGGAAGTTCGGTCGATCCACCAATTGGATCAGAACTTTGGTTACAGATGGCGACAGATAGTGCTAGATCCTTTAACGTGAGTCTACTGTACGAATGTTTGAAATCACTTGTCGTTTCTCCAGCAAATCGTGTGATAAATATTCCTCTGATTCGATGTTCTAGAGAATAGTTACTGAAATTGTTGGATTCCTTGTCATCAGATTATTATTCCCTTCAATAAGTACATACGTAGGATGATTTCAATGCTTTCGTCATTAGTGTATAATTTGTCAAATATACAGCACGGAAGGATGTGCTTGACTTCTTTTTCAATCGATGTATTTTATAAAAAAAAAAAAAGATGGACTTCTCAGTCGGTTCCCTTTTCAATTTCCGACAAAACTCCACGGCGCTTCTTCCTTCGGATTCCTTTTTCGCTTCGATGAACTCATTAAACGGCAATCTGGAACGATTTTTCTAGGGTCCAATCACAGGGTTCCAGTCGTTTGAAGACTCCCGGCTACCGGGGATTTCACGGGGAAAAGAGCATCGCCGGCGGATTGAGCCGTTCCAGACGTTTTGCTCGCCTCTCCGCAATTTTACGAGGATATTAAGTTTTTAGAACGTCATCGGACGATACTCGCGGAGAGCGTCTTGTTCCCTTGTCGCGCCTAATTAGTTTACGGGCGGTCAATAAATCGGATCGACTTATTAATTGGGAATCTGACATTCAGCGTCTTCGATCGGAATGAAACAATCTCGTTTAAGAGGCAATTATCCGCCAATGAGGGGATGAGGGAAAGGGGTAGATGGGTTGGGGAAACGATTCGTAAATTAAAAACGGCTTTTTAACAGCGCCACGTTGAAATGGCGATTCGAGGTTGGATTCTAATTTAAACGAAGTGATTCCACGGCGTTAAATGTTAAACAGTGCGACGGTATTTTCGGTGGATTAACACAACGATATGGCGCTTCGAATTAGACGGCTAGCGTAGATGGCCGACTGGTTACAAAGGAAATCGTGCGCAACGGTTACGACTCGTGGAATTGATATTGTGCCAGTAAGAGTTAAATACTGCGGCGCTGGATATAAATAACCCTTTATGAAACCGACTCGAACGTTAATTTTGAGTCTTGAGCACATGAATCATTTCGAAGTTAAACAATTCGTGGAGGTCTTCTAGTCCGTCCGTAAAAATTGTGTTAACTTAATGTGTTAATTTCACCTTTATCAAAAGCTGAAGCTTCTTAATTCCTATACCTAAACTTAATGTCATCTCTGAATTACAATTTATATTTTGTGGAATATGTTTACATTCATTTGAATTCTCTTGGAATCCTAACGATCTAAGTGTTTTCCTTCCATTACAAAAGAACCGAAAAGAATTATTAAAAAATCGATAAGTATTATTACAAAATTTCATTTCAGAAGGGTATTATAAGGTTATTATAATTGTTAGAAAATTCATTATCTTAACTAAGTGAACGATCAATTTAATATAAAGAAATAATGTATATTTATATGTTTCAAGGGATATATCAAAAATGTTTCCCAGAACGGATTACGAACTAGAAATGATAATTGTTACAAAATCATTAACTCGATCGTTGATGAACACTATTCGTGCCCCGTACGGTTAAACCGCTCGGCAAAATCGCTGTGTAATTTCGGGTGCGCAGGAAGGAAACCGAAAACCGGCTCACAGATCGATCTAGATCTGTCCACCGGAAATGCATACGTTTCTATGATATATACACATCCGGCGCCACGCCTCCTCGCCTCACCTGCTGCCATGATGCACCGCGCGATGATGATAATAATAATAATGCTCATCCGCATCGTCGCGGACGAGCATTCATAACACACATCTCTCGGGGCACGTGAGCGATAACGCTCGGTGTTGGTAGTTAGACGGGCCGTCTTGTATAACGAGCGCAGAGCACCTCGAACGCGAAACGTTGCGATAGCGTTCGTCTCGGACAGATCCAACGTTTCCTCGAACCTTTTCAATAATAATAATGTTTGTTGAACGTATAAAGAAAGGATGCATGGCTAAACAAGAACCAAAGAAAGAGAAGACTATGAGAAATAAAAGGAAATATTCAGAATGGAATGATATAAATAGCAGAGATAAATAATGAAGATAGAGAGGGGGTACATTAATTACAATAGGCTTAACTGATAGTATGAAGTCATTGACAATATTAGATCTGTAATATAGTAAGGTGATCTATAAGTTTTAGATTATTGCAAAGTTGTAGATTCTACTAAAGAGGTCAGTGAAATTGAATAGGTATAGAGGTGATCGTTTTCTTCGTTTCCTTATTTAGAAGCATTTGGGATCGAGCGCTAAATCCTGGAAACGTTCAAGTTAAAATTTCCTTGTAAAGCGTAAAAAAATGTCTAAATTAATTTTGCGAAATCGTTGGAACGACGATGACTACCTAGATAACGAAACCCGACTCGATGAGTATCAGATGTATACAAAATGTTCGAAATTAGAGGCTCTTGCGATTTAATGTAAAATTTGTTTGATAATATCAGACAAATTTTTACATCTTCTTTTATCTTTTTTCGAGATTATCTTAGTTTATAGAATTTTTGCGATAGAGTCTCATCGAATCATTGTCTGTACCGCTGAATTCTTAAATTATTCATGTTCTTGTTGAAATTTCTGTAAAATTTATTAGGGTCGTTTAACTCGAATTCACAAAAAAGTTTATTACTAACAATCGATACATATATATTCCTTGAAGACGGAACTGTTGTTTTTGAGTAAATTATTTTATTACTAGGAATCGTATGTATGAATCTAATAATTAGAGAATCAAATATCTAGACAAGTTACTCCATCGATAGTATTTCAAATAATTATGTGAATAACGCATATATTTTCATTTTCATAATTATTAGAAGATACTTAGTGGACTTGTTGATATAGTTAACGCCAAGAGTCGTTACTATTTCCATTAAACGTTAGAAGGAAGTTGTTACTTTCTTTAACGATGATTCTATTTATTTATTACACTTATTCAGTAACAATTTCACTCCCGTTAATGATCATTGAAATATGTTGTACGCTTCTCTGGAACGGGGAGGACTAATTAATTAGACAGTGATAGGCATTGCGGACACGTGTTAAACGGTCTCTCGGGCAGGGACAGTTAAAGTCAAGGATGCTCATTTTCACCAACGGACGATTTTATCAACCCCTTTGGCGAGCTGTAAATTAATGACGAACTGCTCGACTTTACTTCCGACCGATCCATGCGCGCGCCGTTTTATCATTGTCCGCCGATCGATCCGCCGTGTCAAGCATAAATTATCCATGCTATTAATTAATTTATAAATAAGGGGGCCATCGGACACGCACTGTAATACGTGGTCGTAACGCGATCAATAATATCGCGGGCCCCTATAATCGATCTGTTCCGGAACGAAAGGATATAGATCAACTGTCATTGATCGTCGATTAACATGCCGGAAGACGGCAATTGCCCAGAAGAAGGAAACAATTTACACGATCGATTCCATGGAATACGGATACAAAAAAATGTTGTAAACATGTCGCGAACACTGTTATTTAAATTCACCTTTCGACAAACAAATGGTGCATATTAAACGCACATTAAACAAAAATTAACATGAAGGTTTTAATAAAATAATGTAGGAAAGCTGGTCACTCTGTCTGCTTAAAGATACAAAGACATTTTTTAACAATTAGGAAATTTCTATTAACTCTGAAACACCACACTAATGCGAATTTCCACCATCGACACATTGTTTCGTCTGTAACATTCTATCTGGCTAGCATAACAGTTCCCAATTTTCATGGTTACCAAATTATTTCTTACTTTTGCAATTATCACCAATAGCCCAGAAAATTTTATCCTAAAAAATATGTTACGAGTTCAATTTGTTTTTATTCTCTTCAAGTTCTTAATCATCAAAAATTAATATCCCAATTCGCACTAGTGTGGTGTTTATGTATGTTAGGATGTAGTTTCTAAGGGTTAAGAATATGTAACTTTTCGCGCACTTCTGCGGTTCAGTTAAATAAACACAATTAAGTTTCCAATTCTTCAATTAATAAAATGCATTCACGTACTACCAAAAAATGTCTATCGATTCTTCTACTATTTCTCTATAATCTTTCTTGCCAATCACATTGTCCATCTATCGAACTGTACTCCTCGTATCTATACCAATGTAGAAGTACCTATCACCCAGAAAGCGTCCCACAATTAAACAACCCAATTAATAGCCCGAAACAGAATAAGGGGAATATTCCGTCTCCGTTAAATGGTAGCCAGTTGAACGCAGACCGAGAGGAGGCGAGGCACCTCGGAACCGCAAATGGCCAAACAGAAAGTTTCCCTCCGTCCCCTACTGGTGCGCGATCCAGGCGCATTTTGCCATCGATCCGTCGCGAGATAACCACCCGTTTGCCCAGCCACCGAGACGATCGACGTTAATCGAAGCCGGGTAACCGCACGTTTACAGCTAAGCGACATGCAACTAGTGTCCGCAGCCGGTGCTGACGGGGAGAAAGACGAAAAGAAGAAGTGGTGGGAAGAGGAGGGGGGAGAGGAGGAACTGACAGAAGAAAAAAGTCTTCGGGGAACAATGGTGATATGATAATAAGCGCGTAGATCTAGCTAGCTAGGTCCTAATGATACTGAAAAAGAGACCAATAACGGTTGATCTGACAGTGAGCTCGACGCAGGTGAGAGAATTGGGACGTCGAATCTCACGTGCGGCAAGCTTCACCTGGGTTTGATCTGGACTTGTACGTTTCAATTCGCTAGGATTTGTACTTGTTAGCGATGGCCCCTTTGTAGATCCGCTCTTGTTATTGGAGGTCTGTCGGGACATGGGATTGTTCGGGTTTTTTAGATAGTTGAAGAGGGATTATGCTGTTTCATACTGTTCAGAGAAAATGGATGTGTAAATTTTTATTGGAAATTGGCCTTTACTCGTTTGGGTAAGATTTCGGTGACTATTGCTGTTAAAGTCTGACATAAGTCTGTGGAGAAATTACCCTGAGGAATTACTTCCATTGAATTCCTAGATCTTGTTCAGGTAACTGTATGTAACGCAGGACATGAACATGTCACTTATACAAATACTTCACCAATTACAGACATACAAAAACAGTTTCCATCTAATATCCAGATAATATTCAAGACTCTCTGCTTGGAGTCTAAGCCTACCTACTCTCATTGTCCAACATCCCATCCATCCAGTCAACGTCTCCATTCAAATTCACACGTCCACAATCCCCAAAAAATCCCCTATTCCTCGTTCAATCAGATACACCAAACCTATACCTACACGCGAAAGTCGTATCGTCCCAAGGGGTTAATCACCTATCCCTAATAAACACGAAGCGCGTCCACCATCCGATAAGGTGTCTCGAACGAACTACCATACGTACAAAATACTCGAGTCCATAGAAAACACTGTTGCTCCAGGGAACCGAAGCAAGGCGGGGGGGGGGGCGGCGCTCGGGGCGGAAGCCAGCCTGCCTCGACGGAATCGTCGGTGGCCGAGGTGTGCAAAGTCGTACTGTGTGGTGTGCGGTGCTGTCTCGTAAATTTCGCGTGCACCCTTGTCGTTTGGATGCGGTAAGCCGTGTAATGCACTCGGACGGAGGTAGCCAGGAGGAGGGGTGTGGTGCCCCCGAGTATATCCGTGGCGCATAAAAATGAGTGAACTCGGTGCATTAAGCCGAGTAATGGGTGGCTACGGGAGGAAGCAGCACCAGGCCATAGGCGCCTCGGACCTAGGTGTAATACGCCATGACAAAGTGGCGCGTCTGGGCCAGGACAGGAGGATATAGCCAAGGGGGCCCTATGGGGCCTACTGGCGGTGATATCCTTGACCATCGTCCGGCGGCCCAGCGCGTTTTACAGCGGGGCAGCACGCGTTCCGAGAAAGCGTATCGGCCACCTTGTCGTGTCTCGTGCGCTGAACTTGGCGGAATAATTAATTCGATCGATTCCGCGGGTCTACGCGCGTGCGCGCTCGGCAATTAAGTCACCGTGGTGTCAGTGCGCGCAGATAAAGTAAACACCTCTAACGGGCCGGCCGGTCGGTCTGATATTACATAAATAATTAATGGATAGGCGGACGGAGGATCGCACCGTGAACGGTAGTTTACAGGTAATCGCGTCGAACTCGGCCCGGTTTAGATTAGATTATTAATTATGTAATAGATTATGTTATGTAACGTCGCGTGGAAAACGGTGATGTATGTATATCAAGGATGGACTGGCGGACGTAGAATTTTTAACGTTGTGACGTGCAACGACTGCTGAACACCGGAACCGGAAACCGTTGAAATTCTGATGCCGGTGTCAACGGTCTCGATCTAGTTTGATGGACCAGCTCGCGTGAACCGTTGGTCTGACACACTGTGCTGACGTATCGGAAGACGTTTGTGGTTTTGAACTCGTTGGATAATGAGGAACGTTCATAAACGCTTTGCGATATTATTGCGCGGGATAATGTCAATGTTCATTAATGTAACATATTATTAGTACAAGCTTAAAATATTCATAACTATAGAAAATAGGAAAAATTCACATATATGACAGCCTTAAACCATTTGATTCTTTTATTCTAATATTAGAAATATATTTTTCAATTTTTAATAAAACTTTAATTCTTGTAGCGAAAGGTACAATATTTTATTTTTTTCACATAACGAATATACTCGTCAATCACAGTTAAAGACTCGAAACTACCAAAAATACATACTCCACTTGCCTACTACGATGAACAAGTAAGTCTCATGCTCATCCACACGAAATGCATCCACAGTCCAGCCTTTGACAATCAATCGCCACAGAAAGTATCATCACACGTAGCTACCATGAAGCCTAAAGTCAACGTGAATACAGAATCCACGCTTTGCGCCATCAATCTTCTGAAAACCGTTTCGCCTGGACCCATTTCGCTCTGGTTCAGTCGGCAGAGTACCATTTCGAAAGCCAGGTAAATTGACACTGTCAAGTGCTTGCGCGCCTTTCATTCACCGCAAAGAGCACCGTGCTCTGCGATAATCGCGTGAATTTCCTAAACGGTTCCACGAAGAATGGCGCCTTCCCCCTCTCTGGTTCGAGCCAGCGATTATTTAGCCCCGTTGATAGAGACATGATGAGGCCGCGAAGCGACGTGTTTTCATGGTGTGAACGACGCGGGCGTTATTACGGGTTACGGGCGCCCTATTCAGCCAGAGCGGAAGGCATTTTGTTGGATGGTAGCAATAACCGTCCGCTGGTACATACACGGTTCTACAGCGCGGTAAAAAAAAAAATCGCCTACCTAAGCGCGCGCTTCTACCATCTATGGTTATAAACCTCCGTCTCCCTCCGACTGGGAACGCACGTGACTGCGCCTGCGTGAATCCGCGACCGTTGGCGCCAACCTACAGGACTCCCCTTTTTCCTACCTTCTCTATCCGTTTCACCTTTTTTATCCCCCCTGTAACGCGCCGTAGGGTTTCCATGGAAGAACGATATGCAGTTTTGTGCAAACTGCCGCCACGACAATGCAATCTCTTATTGAAACAACGTTATAAGATTGTACCAGCTACTTTTCCTTCGAGAGGTTTACCGAGACATAGTTGCGTTTGTGGGAATCGGGAGATCTTTTTACGGGGACATGCGAGGCTAGAAGCTGAATGAGCATACAATGGAAATGAGCCGGGGTTCTTTTCGTATTCTGGATCTTGGGATTCTGTGTTTTATTGTGTGCAGAGCGTGCAGTAGTCTGTGTCAATTTGGAGCAGTTTGCATGGACAATAGGGTATTGATCGATAGAAAATTCAATGATGCTGCTTCGTCATTTACAGGGATTGACAAATCCGGTTGTCAGTAGGGAGTAGATTTTTTTATCTTGCGAGTGAAAACTACAACTTTTCTGAGTTTGTTTGTTGAGAATTTATTATACCTATATTTGGACAATGTATGGGTACGGCAAAGTGTTTATGTTATTATTAAAAATTATGTCTTCTTGAGGCGAGCGAGTACCGTTCGTGTCTGGCGAGTACAACTCACCGCGATTTCTCGAGCATTGGTCATTAGTATACGTTACAAGTAGAACCAGTTGGTATTAGACAGACATATTCTCCGGTCGTATTCGGCGAGACGTGACCGATAATCTTTTAACTCGCTCAGTGCATCTCTTTGGTATTTTATTAAAAATTTGTTTTCATAAAATCAAGAATGAATATTCGTTTTAAAATAATGTAAAACATTCTTATAATGTTTTGTAAACAATGTGTTTGCTCGCGGTAATTAACGACACTAGTAGTCACAATAACACCGTTTTTGTATCATTTGCATGTCATTTGAAGAAGTATAGTCAATAAATGTTCCAAATATTATCACTGAAAGGATAAACTAGACGTTAACTGTAGTGGATAAATCTTGTCAGTGGATTAAGCTCACCTTTCTTAAGAACGAAAGTTTTTAATATATATACAGGAAGCCCTCGTATAACATAGTTTTGCTCTAACACGGTTAGTGAATGGAGGAAACCCTTGAATAACACGATTTCGTTCCAATACGGTTAAACAATTATGTAGACTAATGTAGTGTCGTTACTTGTTGGGACCTAACCTTTTTATATTTATATCTACATCCTAGTTCATAGTTTCATATAATATGACACTTTTTGGGACTCTAACCACCGTGTTTCTAAATACAGAACTCCAACCGTGAATCTAAGTACAGAAAGAAAGCAACCAACTGAAGATTATTCCAAGTGTTCTGTAAAAACATTGTTACAAACCAACGACCTAAGCTTTACACAATCCGAACGCAACGATAGATCCCCATAGTGTATAGCCTATTCTACAACAACCGAGCAAGATCCCAAGGATTACCGACAGTCACAAAGTATTCTTGTTGACACTGTAAAAAGCTGTGCAACGCGATGATCACTTTGTCCGTCGTTCCTAACGTTATTGAATTCTTCGGTCATTACCAGTTTTATCGGCGATAAATAACCGCGACACCGAGTCGCGAGATCTCTTGAAATATAAACGGCTTGGATACAAGATGAGAGAGACAGAGAGGAGAGAAGCGAGAAGGGTTTCGGTTGAAATAGTAATTACAAAATTTTTCCCGCGTTGTAAACGGCTGGCGCCGGGGCCAAGAGAGAGACAGAGAGCGTTTGTGTCGTCATATATTACACGGGGCCGTTTGCACTTCTCAGCCGGACCGTAATCTCCGGGACACCGCACGAAAGTGCGCGTTCGCGAAGCACCGTAGGCCAATCCACGTTTGCGCGTCCCCTTACATAAATTAGAATATATACCTCCCGTCTAAGAAATTGCGTTTTCTCGGGCAAGATATTGAAAGCGTTATAAAAAAATCCGTCGTCGTGCACGTAAGCGCGCGCGAGCGAGCGCACGCCTGGCCAGCTCATGAATATTTACGGACGGGAAGGACCCCATAAGCTTT
Organism: Dufourea novaeangliae; assembly: GCF_001272555.1. NCBI lineage: Eukaryota > Metazoa > Arthropoda > Insecta > Hymenoptera > Halictidae > Dufourea > Dufourea novaeangliae. Next base: position 2,633,716 of record NW_015374115.1, on the reverse strand, counting down.
CTGTCCGGCGAATGAGTACGCGGGGACTACGATACGGAATATGTATCACGGAATTCTGTCCAACCACGGTGTAATTAACACTACCACTGTCGAATGTAGACTAAATTAATTGCACAATATTGTAATATATTATAGTACATAATATACAGGATGTAACAAAAATGTTGGAGGACCCGGACATGGGAGACTCGTGAGGTGATTTCAAACAAGTTTTTCCTTAGCAAAAATATTATCCGAGGATTTGTTAACGAGATATTAACGAAAAACTGCGACCAATCAGAGCGCGAGCCTGCCAGCTGAGTTCCCGCGGTAACGTTGGCAACGCGCCGCGATTGGTAGCCAAAGTTACCGCGGGAATTCGACTGGCACACTCGCGCTCTGATTGGTCGCGGTTTTTCGTTAGTATCTCGTTGACAAAGCCTCGGATAACATTTTTGCTAACGAAAAACTTGTCACAAATCACCTCACGAGTGTCCCATTTCCGGGTCCTCCAACATTTTTGTTACACCCTGTATAATAGAATGCCAGCAGAACATAGTACAACATAAAATGCATAGTAAATTAAAAGTCAACATAAATCCCACCCTAAGTACCATTATAACTTCAAAAATGGTAAAATAGGAAAATCTACAATCCGTCATTTGACGGGTTTGGTAGTTCTAGAGTCAACCAGTGATAAATCGAGCTATCCAGTAAAACCTCGAGCCTCAATTTTATCAGAAACCCACTAATTAGAATGAACTCTTTATTTTTGTTTCAGAACTTTTGTAACAATTAAGAAGATGCTACTATACCAGAGACTTTGAAGTATTTAAAAAAATCACCGAAAGGAATTGTTGGTTGGTATTAATAGGGAAAAACGGATTTAGTTAGCATCAGCCGCGCTCGTAGCGCGTAGTCAGACGTAAATTTGCATGTCCCAGGATATTATTTACGGTGAACCAAGGGGACCGTTTAAAGGCGAACGAAGTAAACGAATGACACGGGTGTTCCTTACTTCGTCCTCGGGCACTTTAAAATGTAGTACCATTAAGAGACTCCCTTTTTGCGCTTTTCTTCTTCTTCCTTCTTTTTTTTTTTCTCTCGTGTCTCGCGATACTCCCCTTCGCGACACGGCCAGACGACGACGAAGCGCGTGCACGAGCGTTCGAGCGGATAGTCGAAAGGCAAAAGGAAAAAAGTAAAAGATTGCGCTCGTTATTCAGCGCGTATCCTGGAGGGCCGTGTAGATGATTTCACGCCGTGACACGGCCGCTCGACGAAAGGTGCGTCGAGTGTCGCATTCGATGCAGTCTGCAGTCGCGTTGCCCTTTCGAGGCCCCTCTTCAGAGGGGCGCGGTGCACCTCGCCAGGGAAATTTCTTAACCATAGAAGGGGCTCTTTTGCCTCCCTCCCGCCCCTCATCCTCCTCCGTCGCGAAACAGGAATGAAAAGAACTATCGTTTCATCGTGAAAATTGTAATTCTGCGATCAGTGACAATTCTACTCACTTTTATACGTTGATATAATAAAGACACATGTATATTGTTACAAAGGTTTTTCAAGTTAGACTCACGAGGATGATCTCAATACGAAATTAATAGAACTTGTTCGCTTCGTATAGGATAGCAAACTTTTTTTGTAAAGGGCCAAATAGTAATATATTTTAATAGTACGATATTCCAACAACATACTTAGAGAATTGTGTAGATTATTATAGTTTCATGTCACTGTACTTTTTACAACTCGAATTTCTATAACACGGAAATTTTTAAGAACCCAAGCACCTTTTTATATTAGAGTTACCTGTAATTAAGAAATCGTGTTCCCCCCGTTATGTTTGTTCGTTACGATAATTTTACCAAATATAACCATGAAAAATGAAAGCAGAATTCGAAAGACAAGGGGTTTAACTGTCCACGTATCGATACACGGAGTCACGGCGAGCTCGTCACCAGCGTAGGGCCGCTGGAAAAATGAGAACACAGGCGTGGTTAGGGGGTAAGGGGAGGATGTAGAGGGGAGGTTGCAGTCGCCGGTGCGGTTGGGGTGCACCGGGTACGTCGAAGGGGGAAGTGTGACGGTAGCCAAGTCCTCATTAGCGCATTCCGCTGCGACGCCCGCGACTCAAAGCGTCGTAAAAACGGCTGAGATGTAGCGAGACAGAAGGAGAGAGGAGAGACACGCCGGGCAGGGGTGGTGGGAGGATGGGGGGAGGGTTCGTAGCCGCGGAATCGCGACGCTCAAACGTATCCACCCCGCCCGCGATAGAAACGAGACGAGGCGGAGAGGGTGTCGGTGCAACCTTCTTCATCTCGCTCGAAAGCTCCTCTGTTTCCCGTGTGGTCTATTCCGAGATATGAAGCTCCCTGGGAGGAGAGGGAGAGAGAGTGTGTGCTTGACTGCGATCCGGTTGCAACCGCATATCCAACGCTCGATTCTTCGGGAACGCGATTATTCCACGCCCTAGGATCACCAGGGACCGATTTAGGTGGCGAAGAGGGGGGGGGGGGTTAAATGTTTCCCTGGGTATGGTACGTTCTGGTGATCTATTTTACGATGCTTCGATTGATTGGTTTTAGGGCTGAGCTAGCATACTGTCTCTAGTTCACCTGTCATTGTTTTCTTTATGGAAGACGTATTATTTTAGGCACGTTAATGACGCAGTAAATTGGCAGATATTTAGAGTCTAGCAACAAGTTTGCTAAAATTGAATTTTACTGTGAATTTGATAGAATCTTTAATGGACAATCTGCTCGATTCCACTATTTGTAAACTACTCTAGTATATCATTCCTATAGCACTGTTGGAGAACTGGGTAAATCGTCGAATAAGACGGTATTCATACAACACAGTTAAAGAATTGTGTAGAATACTGTAGGTTTATTAGTTTCTGAAACGTATTCATATAACAAATTCACATACCACAGCAATCTTTCGAAACCTAAGTACCTTGTTATAAAAGGTTTACCTGTAAATCTATTAAAAGACAGTATGATATTTTCATTCCTTCTAAAGGTGCTAACATCTGGCCATTAACTATACAAAATTTTCTGTACACATATAGTTTAAATTTCAAATTATGGGAATAGAGTATCAGTGTGCACTGTTTAAATACTAGAAGGGAAACTGCCTAAATTCATATCATCCCCTCTGACTGAAACGTATCCTTTCTCCAAAGATCTTCCAACAAGAAACGAGTCCTCGAGGTCTCTGACGCCAATACACACAAGCATGCAATCAAATACCCAATTGGGTCTCCGTTTAACCGAGCCCAGCCGTGGTCTCCGGTTCGAGGTCCTTAATTAATCGAATCGAATTCGTCGCAAATTACGAGCAACGTCTTCATGATACCAGAGTCGTGGTGGTTCCGCCAGTGACGCGTATCGCTTCTGTTCGCGCGCCTCGTGGAGCTGCAGGATCAAGAGGAATAGTAGGCAGGAACGGTGGGGAGTTGAAAGAATTAATTATCCGTGGATTAGGCACCGCGGATACCGTCTTCCCACGATAAAAAGTTTCACGGCGTCCGCAGACTTCCTGGATCGCGAGGAACCGAGAGACCGCATATACGATCTCGTAACTAAGACGCCGCGGACGAGCCGAAGAGAAATCTGGGTGATTTATGGACGGGTGGGGAGAAAGGGAGACGACGACGACGACGACGACGGGCTGTGCACGGTGTTGGAAAGAGGCTCTCTCTATCTCTCGCCCCGCGCCGTGTGTTCTTTCTTGCGGTGGCTTAAATTCATGTAGCGTGAGAGTGTTTATAAATACGGGAAGCCGGGCGGATTTGTCAAGTCGCCGCCGCGCTCGTTTCACTCGCCGGCTGCGGAGGAACCGGCGGACACGTGTTACAAGCGACGAAGGAGAAAGTATCGCGGACTCTTCGTTCCTTTCGAGCCTATCTAGAACCACCTTCGACCCCCCACCCCTCCCCAACCCCTCTGATTGTGCACCTTTCGTTCCTCGTCCTTCGTTTTTTTCGTTGATAATAATTTCAGGATGAATCCTCGTTCCTTACAATCAAGGATACTGGACCAGGAATTAGGAAAATGTCTAATACGTAACAGTTGCACGTAATAAACCACATAAGTTTCTGTATAAATATCTTTTATAACTTCTATAGAAATATTTCATTGTATATCGGAAAGAACTTCTGAAAGAAAAATGGATGATCCTTAAAAGAAACAAAGACCAACGACTACGAACGTAAAGCGTAGAGTTTAAATTTATAGAAAACTATCGAGACGACTGAGTTTCGATTCCCCAAGGGGTGGTCCCGTTCCCGTGATCGGTAGCCTATCTTAAACAGACCGTGGTTACGTGTTAACGTCTCGACGGAGATATTTCGTAAATTAGCTTTGCAACGATTAATAAATTTATAGATCCCTGCATTAGCATTGCCGTCCGACGGGTCGTCTTCCTGTCGGAGAAATCGTCTCCTTTTTTCATCGTCGGCGTTTTATTGCGCCCCCGGGGCGGAACGTCGGGTGATCGCGAGATCTTCGAGTCAAGAGTGGTCCCTCTCGTGTCTAATTGATGATCGGGTGCCCGGTTTGCATTTTTCGTCGTGTTTTTTTAATTGCCGTGATTTAATACGATTTATAGATTTTTGCGATGAATATTCGGGGTCGAAGGGGCTCGAGACCACGTCGAAATGGCGGACGGTTTTGGCACGGTTGATCGAGGCGACGACGCGGGAGATCGTCGTTATCGTCGCCTGGGCATCGTTGATGATCTACGAAGATTGATCCACTCTCTGGGCGGACAGTGATTGTGACGTTCTGTCGCTGAAACGTTCCGTCTTTTTTTGTGTGCCTTTAACACGTCCTGTCCACGGTTATCTAGGAAGTAAATCAGCAATAAAAATAGCTCACCGAGAAAGCAGTAAAAAATAATTAACCTGACCAACGATATCCGCGACGATTGTGTTGTTCCCTCCTCGCATGATATCTGTGTACATTTTTACAAGCGAGACAAGGGGGAAACGTTAAAAAAGTGTATACTTTTATTGACTTCTTGATTGCGGTCTCTATACCGCTCAGGAAAACATATTTTTTCAGTTATCGAGCATTGTCTCGTCGGTCCTCCGTATACAGGATGTCCCACCTAACTTGAGCATCCTAAATATCTCGCTTTTTCTTTATGATAGGAGAAATGTCAGATAGTGAAAACATATGGCTCAAGGTAGTAAATCTAATGGAAGGCAAAGAAATTTATCTCAAAGTAATATTTTTCGAAATTTCAAGGTCATCGATGTTTTTTTTTTAAATTGAACTACATATTTTTATCAGCGTGGCGTAATAGCTGTGACCAATGCAATAATCTATAATTGTCTGACCTTTCTGTGAGCCTGAGTATGAAAAATCCACAAATGTATGAGAGTAGAATATAGAAAGTGTATCGAAGTTAATGGACATCACTTTGAACATTTATTAAAATTAGTTTTCTGCAAATCAAAAGCAAGTGATTTACTAAAGGTGCTCGCGTTAGATGGGACACCCTGTATATTGACAGGACCATCGTTTTCATTTTTATACGCAATTAGTTAGTTCCTCGACTATTTGTTCTGTTTTCGACGCTTCTGGCAATGAAGATTCCGTTTCATTCCACGAGGCTCCGAAAACTGATGCGAATAAATTCACTGATGCATTTCAACTAGCTTTATCATTCTAACTAAACGTCTAATGTTGCATAAACAATCTCTCATCCGACATACTAGTGTCACTTTATGTAACATACGTTTTATTTCTGTTCCAAGAAATAATTCTACATTCCCTGTGCAATTTACGAACATCTATTCTCATGGCTAGCGTCTGTTTGGAAAATGATACTAACATCAAGCCAATGAAATATCGTTGACATGAATAAACTAACATTCAAAGGTATACTATAGATTCAATGTTAAACGAAGAAAATTGCACAAGAGTATCTGTAAAGCACATAAAAATGGTAAAAAGCCTAATCAGTGAAAAAGAAGACAAACTATCGCGTGGCAGCGAACTAATAGCGAAAGGACCATGCCACCCCAGTCATCGATTAATTTAATACGCCCTTTCGCAAGCTCTTCACTTGTCGACGCTCCTCCGTTTGCTCTACGATCCCAGTCATGTGTACACCGAAGATTACAAATTTCAATCTCACCGGTGCGTGACGCGGTGTTACCATTCATGATCGACCCTAGAGAGGCAATCCTTTCACCCCCTTGCCCCTCTTTTTCTCCCGGGTTGCTGGTCCAACCCCCCGCCAGCCCGTTTATTTTAGGGACAAAGTTAGCGCTGTGCACACAAACGTTTGCGGTCGTGTTTGCCCGTGTGGCCTCTCTGGCTAGCGAAACGTAAGCCAGTTTGATGCTCGGTTGCTTCGATCCCGGTAGATACCAGCCGTGGAGGGGTGACTGAATAATACGCGATGATTATACCCGGGAACCGACCCCGTGAAAACGAGGGAGGCTCGGATAATTCCCTTGGCCGAGCGCGCGGGGGCCACCGGTAATCTTCGGTAAAAGTGCTCGTTAGTTTTGCTTTTGCGTACCTACCCCACGACCAGGTAAATACGACATAGGTAAATCCCTGATTTGTTGACGGGTTCGTCACTTTTTAATATTGCAGAACTGGTTCACGAATCGTTTTTCGGTCGTATCATCGCTATTAAAATCCATAATTTGTTCGAGCTTCCCTCTGAAAAATATAGAAATGAAATTGAATCATTCCCAGATAGCACAGGACGCTCAATGACGCCTTGAAGACGGCTTAACGGCGCCTTAGTCCTAAAGTAGTTGTAAAATGAGCGTCTTTAAGCCGTCACGTGCTATCTGGGTTGTGGATACTATGGAATCTTGGTCAGAAATGACTTCGATTTTACGGAAAGAATTTGTCCAATGATTGGTTTCGAATAAAGTTGACTATACAAAATTTTTCTCTTATTAAAAATATTTCAGAAATGTGGAAGTCATTTACTGGACTTTTACACGTCTTACACTTCATCAGTATTTTTTAAAACATACGATAAGAATAAGTAATTATTTTTATAAAGATTTCAAGAAAAATAAATGTAATTGCTATTTCAACAGCTGTTGTGTTGTTATGAACAAATACATTCAAGTATTAATCTGAAACGTCCATAAATTCAACAATTCGGTCATTCGCTGCTTGGTATTTACTGTACATAAAAAAAAGACTTACATACACATCGAATTGTACACCTACTTTTAGAAGTCGGTTAAAAATACAATAGAAATAAAGCCTTCGACAAAGTTTCACAGGATTAATCGACAGAATTTAATCACTTTTTAAGACACGGTACATACGTTATCCAAGATGGCCGCCACCGAGGATCGAGGTTACGTAACACACTCCCGTAACCTTCATAAATAGTATAAATAAGTTTCCACGTTTATGTTTTCCTGGAGCCGTGCACGGAGGAAACATTCCTCGTGAAGAGTGTAATTAAACTTTATAACGGATAGCATCGTTAACGTATAAATAAAATTTTTCGGCCCTTTTGCCCCGCGTTATGGTATTTTTCCTTGTTAAAGGGAAGGATATCTCGGGGATCGATCGGTGAGTGCAATAAACGAATAAAGCGATAAAACTCTCGGCACATTGCTCGTGGACGATGGGTGAACGTTGCACGCAAACGCCTCGCGAGGGACTTCACCCATTATTTTCTGTCCTGCAACAATGATCGTCTTAACAAAGTGACTCCGACGTCGTCACGTAAAACAAGGAAGCGGAATTTATGAGTTATTACGCGGTTAGCACGTCCCGGTGCTCTCGAACGAACGGAAGAACTGCGACGGTTGTTAGATGCTACCTAAATTAATTTACGAGCGCCCGTTAGACCGACTTTTTCCTCGAGACTTATGACGTTCTCGTTGATATAACGACCGACAGGAAGAAACGATATCCATTCCGTGAGGATAGAAACGTGCGTTACTGCCTCCCGATCCGATATATACGTAATAACACACGTTTACGTAACCGTTATTATTACGATACGCCGCTGTCGGCGGGGCAGCTTTTTGTCGGACGGACGATGGAACGATCCAAATATTTCGATCTAATGGAAATACCACGGGTTCGTTTAAACCGGCGGTCCCTTTTTTGTCCTGGTGTGTTTCACAATGGTCAGGCAAATGACATTCGACGGAGAATTTCTAGTTAAGGAAACGCAATTTTGTTCTTTGCTTTTTAACTGGATAAAAAATTTGTTATTTGGCAAGTACTGACTTTCAAGTATCTTTTATACGGTGTTTATAAAAAGTAAACTTTCCAATAGTCGTACTTGTGTAGAAGATAACTGAGATAGTGAGTTAAGTAAGAATGATGAATAATTATTCCTTGTTACGTCTATTGCTAGAAAAGAAGATATATCGCTAATTTACTACAACAGCGAGATAATTTAAAATTTGCAGTTTTTGAGTTATTAGTATAGAAAAAACTGTTATTTTCTGTACTTCGTCACATTACAGTGAATCGTCGATGAGTGTTGGAAGGCTTCTCGGCACTGAATATTAAATATTTCATAAACTAATGGCCATATGTGGTTGAAACAAATATTATTGGCTTCAGAATTCCAAGCTTTACCACTGTTCTAAACGTCGTTAAAAAGTCAGCGTTACAACTGGGAACCTGTTTTTCAGTGGCGAGAAGCTGTGGAACACTCATCAAGGATTTACTGTACTATAATGCTCACACAAAATTATAACGACTAAAACATTCAAATTCAACTCCTCTAAAATCATGATTCTTGAGTTATGTCGTTATCGCAGCAAATGAGGGATATAATATCAAAGATAAATTAGTAAATTAGATGATGAGATTCGGTTTAATTATAAAACCTTATCCCATCAGATACCCGAATGCACCAACACAAGATACACAAAGTAGTTGGAAACTTCACATTTTCACAAAGTAACACTACGACTATACTAAAAGGACCGTAGAAGACACAGTCACAAAAAAGTATCAACATATTCTTTTTTCACTACACTGTTGAGTCTCGTAACACAAAATACCAAGTCGTTCGCGATGCACAAAATCCACCACATAAATTTGAATTTTCGTTGATCCGTCGTTCACGAAAAACGCAGCGAAACTGCGGCGAACTCCCGTAAAACGAACATCATCGAAATCGAAAAATCTCGGCGGAACGAAACCCCGCTCGACGATACCGGGGTCGAGAACGAAAGAGAATAAAGGGAAAACCGACGACGATCCCGATCTTCGGAGGGCCAGCACGAATACTAATTACCGCATTAGCGGCGACGGCCAATCCCAATTTGTCTTCCGCGAGACGAACATTTTCCCTCGCGCCGTGGCGTTCCACTCCGTTTAAATAGTTATAAATAAGCCCCGGTCGACGGGGGCGGGGTGGGGCGAGGCTTTACCTGCGAGCCTGACCGTAAAACCCGTCCGCTGATATACGATTTCGCGCGATATTAATTGCGCTGCTAACAGCATCCGCCTTTTTACCCCCGGACACAACGGCCCGGCGAAAGAGAGAATAAGAGAATGAGAGAAAGAGAGGACGTAGGGCATGCCCGGTGCCCGTGTAAAAGCGGAGAATTATTGCCACAGGAAATTCAATCAGACCTGCCCCACGGCTCTTGATATTCGCCTTGATTTTCCAGCCTGTAAGCAAGGGGGCTTCACCCCCCTTCTCCATGCCTCACCGTCCCCAACTCTTGTACTTCTTCGTGCCCCCTAACCCGATATCTTCGTTAAGGCCGTCTAGCATCGCGTGGCTACTCCACGGACGGGGCACAATGGCCCTCGATGTGTGTGCCCAACACGCGTAATTACGCGCGAAACTGATAAGATCGATGATCCGGTGCCTATCATCCCGATCACCCTTCGATTTCATGCCGTATCGATTCATCGCGGGGACCGTGCCACTTCGTACGCGGGGAGAACCCCATTCTTCAGCCCCCAGGGTGAGAATATTGGGCTTTGGTGAAAAGGATTGTCTCCCTATCCTTCTTCACCTTCGATCGTGATCGGGCTAACCAGGTAGGACCCTAGAGGGAGGGGGAGACTGCTGTAGCTTCTGCGCTCCGATGCTGCCCTTTTGTGGGAACACGATGGTTAAGGAGGCCCACTCCCGAGCCCTTTTGCTGGCTACGATGTGAATTCTTTGTGGAGAGTGGATACTTGGGAGATCGGTGTGATTGTTAGGCTGTTGGGAAATATTAAGCGCAGCGATAAGTAGTTGACTGTTTTGTTTGAATCAAATTGTAACACGATTTATGTATGACGTTGTACGACATGTAACACGACGTAGGGTGGATGGAACATTAAATGAACAAGTGCCAGTGAATAAATATTATATATAAAGACGAGTACCTACATTAAGTTATTGAAACAAGCAAATGATTAAATAACAATTTTTTTTAATTCCTTGTTTTATATTCTAACAATTTTTGCGCTATTGGTTTAGAAATGTTCATTTACTTAATATTGTTCATTCACTGATGAAATTTGTTCAGTGACTTACATCTTCGGTCACAGGCGTCTGAAGTAAGAATTAGAGGTCAAAATTTTTATGCAACTTCTATTTGTGTAATTTCTCAGGTCGAAATCTATATGTTATAGAAAGTTCTAAATATTAAATAATCTAATTTCCACGTGCCAAATATTTATTAGTATTACTATCACTTGAAGATACTGTAATAGTTACAAAATCTCTTAAGTGTTCATTCATTGGTGCGTTTACCCTATTCCACACCTTCTTTTTCGTAAAAATGACGGAAAATGGTAATATCACTAGACTAGCACCGCCTTTTTATTTTCTGAAAAATGAATATCATGTTTAGAAAAATATAATGGATTACCTGTTGGTACACTTAATATACAGTTATTTTGAGATGAATTGGAATTACTATTGTTTGCGTGACATTTGGCAGAACGTGCTAAATTTATAATAAAGGAGTATATAGAATAGGTATATACATAAGTATGCATAGTATTCTGGATATATAAATGGTGTCTCATAATTCTCAAACACATCACTCTGCTGACCATAAACTTTCTGTAATTATTATTTATCACTGAACTCGATACTCTATTATCAGATTCACACGATTAATTTTCGTGGCAACTAACGATTATACAATTTTGTAATAAATTTCAGAAGTTCGGTGGTGGATAATGTATGTAAATTAATTTCACGGTGTCGCAAGTTTGCTGACAGTCTGCTCTGTTGGTTTCACGAGAGGCGGAGAGAGTTTGCGAAGGGTGTAACAGAATACTTTCGAGGGCGTTAGATGTACGAACACAGAGCGTTTGAAGTGCATACATACGCGCGCGCGCGCGGGGGAGAAACTGATCCCGAGCTCGGTTCATCGACCTTCCGTATCTTTTAATTACTCCTCATACATTCCGGCATTACAGGTAGCTTCGTCAAAATTCCTGCACAACGTGCTAATTTATCAAGTCACTGATCACTAATCACAGGGATATGAACCGGCTAACACTCTCGAATCACGAATGAAACTAACTGCAACGTTGAATAAACGTAAAATCACAGAATTACTTATATAGACAGCTCGTAACGGTAATAATAATGATATGTCCTCCATTCCATCAGATTGTTACAAATATACATAAGAAATAAAAATTCATAGTCTATCGGATCATTGAGAATACCTATACTAACAGATTTTATGTCTTTGATTATAATAGTAATAATAATAATACGTGGGGATATAGAAAAGTTCATGGAAAATTTTAATAAAAGACAAATTATGAATCCGTATGATCCTTTAGCATCAATGCACTTTGGAACCTATATTTCTACCTCTCCAAACCTTACTGGTAGAGGGAAGCATCCTTTGATCTGAAAAAGTTTACAACAGTCTGTTTTACAGCTTCAGGTGATTCCCAATGAAACAGGAAAAAGTCTGAAGAAGCCAGATTGGGGTTGTAAGGTGGTCACTCGATTTTCAAACCAAGTTTGTTAAAAATTTGATGTTTTCATGTATTTTGAAATTCAGAGTTTCCATTATTCGAGAAACATCTTTTCGAAAACAAGCACAACTATATAGTGTAAAATCAAGTACGGAAATAAAATTCTGGAATTCCATAAAGAACACTTCACTTTATCCGAAACATGGCAGCCTCATTCAATGTTTTCATTCCATCAGTGTATAACAAATATAGTAAAAAATAAGAAGAAACAAAAGAATAATTAACTGCACGGTTTCAAATTCAAAACCAATCAGAACATTCAGGATCCACTAACAGATTTTATAACCTAAAACTACAAATATCCTCTAAAACGAACAGCACAATCACCAAAGTTACGATGTCACACAAACAGACATAGCGTAGCCTAGAGCGAAGTGTCCGGTCAGAAGGTAGAAGAAAAACGCTATGCTCCCGTGTCGCGGTCGGGCTTTCCCACAGTTAATAAAGCTATTAACTTTATCTCACCGGGCCGAAACTCATCCAGGGGGATAGATATACCCCGTGGGCAACTCTGAATATAATTCACGTTGTCGTCTTATCCGACGGGCATCTACGGGGCCCAGTGCGAACTATGGGCTTTTAGGTCGACCAGGGGACTTTGGCCCCGGTGGTGGTCGCGTGGCGTTTTACCTATGGGGGCCACGCACACTCCGATGGTTACGTTCTTGTGTTATTGTCGGTAGGTCCCGAGGACTGGTTAGGATCTTCATCCTTCCCGAGAGGACACCGCCACGGTTAAACGCTATCTGATGAGCCGTCCACCCCAATAAGCCTTCGGCTTTTGTGGAACAGCTCGAGAGTACGCTTTCCGTCCAGATAGACCAGGTAAAGGAAGGGGATCCTTGTTGGAGACGTGAAAAGTCCCCGCGGCAAGGAGAAACTCGTGTGGCACCGGAATAGGTTACCGTACGGATGACCCGCGGGGACTTGTTCTTGCCTCGTGCCTTTTCCAGTTTCAGGTGAACGCGTTTCACGGATCACAGGCCGTACCTGGTCTTGGCCGGCATTGGGCACGGATTCTAATTGGGACGTGCTGCGAGAACTTGCCCGCTTCCCGGTGGGGTCTGCTAATGTTTTCATTAAGCTCGTGCTGGGTACTGGTGCGGCTCTCTTACTTTGGTCGGAAGAATTCGCGGGTTTCTAATTGTCGCGGTTGAAAGTATAAGTTGTTTGTGGTATCAGAACTGTACATAGGGATCGTCGCGTAGTATGGAAACTTGTATGCGGTTGTGTTCACTTTTTCTTTTTTAATTATGGTATTTCAAGCTTTTAATGAAGCTTATTTCTGGTTTACATTCATTGTACATTATACAGGTTATATGGTACGTGGTATTTCGTATTGATTTTTGTTACATTGTTTCAAGTCGTTGAATTTACAGTGTGTCCCATTTAAATCGACCCACTTGAATGTCTTTGATACTGTCGAAGATGTTAAAAAATGTTTCAGAGAAACGTTAAATGGTATCAGGAGGCACAGTTTTTGGTGTAACTTTTTCCTATGTGGACGCGTATATGAACGTTAACTTAGTTCTTTTAAATGAATTCCTATATTTTTTAACGCACTACTTGATGCTATGTACTCGTTATTCCTTACGTACTGAGTCAGTAATTGTTGAGTCTCTCTATTGAGTTACGTTTATTACGTTTTTTAGTGTGTTATTCATAGGAGGTGGACTCGAAGACTAACCCCTGCGTCTTTCCGAACCTCATGGACGCCGATTCGAAAACAAAAGATACTCGCGGTGCAAATATAGCGCGCTTCCGCTAGTAGCGCCTTTTCGGCGGTATATTCGACTGGATCCCCAACAGTAATTAAGGCAAAATATCATTATAGAGTAATACCAAGTAGCGCATTAAAAACTATACGATTCCATTTAGAAAACAAAGTTGACCTTCATACGACCTCTACGCGTTCACACAGAAACAAGTTACATGAGAATTTAAAATTTAACTTTTATCTAAAACAGGACTGATTTAAAAGTTGTTTTGTTACAAACATTTACGCGCATTAAAATTCAAATCCACGTAACCTGAATTACATCAGTTAATACCTCCCTGCAAAGATACAATTCGATTAAAAACTTTCAGGGCACGGCAGTCAAAGTGTGAAAAACGGAAAGTCCTCTCGACCATCGTCCGAAATACCACCATCCAGACGAAATAAACATCGAATGTTAAGGTCCCAAAGGACAGTGTCTGCTCACGCCGCACGGGATAATTATGCAGCTCGCTTTTTAAATCGGGCCCACGAGCGTTCGCTTTTCAACGTTTCTTCAATCCGCCTCGAATCGCCCGTTAACCATCCTGGGGGAGGCGTCGAGGGTATATTGCTCGTGCTGGCGGCTGCCTTTGACGATTTCGCATTCCGTGGCGAAACGGCCGTGAAACAGGAAGCGTCCACTCGTCCTGGATCCGGTAATCCGGTCATTTGCAGGTTCAGCCGTGAAAATGTGTCCTTCTTAAATGTCATTACGCGCTGCTTCGAGCCAACAAGATCGTCCATATTCGTTCTCTCTTTCTCTATGGCTCTATTGTACAGGCCCGGGGGATAATCTTCGTCGTGAAACGGGGAAAGCGCAGCGCGCACGCGCTCTACCCCATTCACTGCCCTTTCGCGGAAAACTCCTCCATGGGGCAAACGAGCTCTCAGCTCGGAGACTTATCAGGCCTGGGGTAAAAGCGATTATCGGCAATAACCACGCCGCCAGGTGGCGGGGATCTCTACGATCCGTCGATTGTTCAGGCTCCAAGTTTGTATACTGGACGGTGTAAGGTTTATTGGGTTGTTAGGGAAACCTTGAAAGCCCTCCTATACCGTCCAGCGGCTGCAAGAGAGCTTTGCTAGTGGACGGGCCTGGCGAGATTTTACGTCGATGCTTTTCAATTAGGCGACCGGTTACAAATTGGAAGCAAATGGTCAGTGGTGCTGGCCCTAACGAGATTCGTGATCCTCGGACGGGGTGGGAAAGGGATTTAGCGACGAACCAACTGGATCACCCCAAATATTACACTCTATGGTCTAGTTGTAACACTGAAACTACGAAAGGAGTCAAAATGACAGGCTTTCTATTTTTAATATAAGTTAAACACGTGTAAAGACACTATTTTTATAAATAAGTTTATATGGTGGGACATACGCTTACTGGTTGTTATAAGGACATTTTAAAAATACGTTAAAATGTTTTCATTTTTAAGAGAAATACGTTGATTTAATAGATACCTCGAATATCGCATATTATATGTATATATGTTGTACCTTGTTATTTTGAGGTCGAAAATATCGAATTTAAACCAACCTACTTTTACTTTTTTTAAATTTATGTTAACCCTTTGATACCCAGACACCTCTTCCGGGGAAAAAATTATTTCTCGCGATTAGTTAACTAAAAAATCGTCCCAAAGCGTGCACCTCAGAGGTATTTTCACGACAGAAAACCCTGAAAACATGATTGTCTAGATGTGACGTATACGTCACACTGTGTGCTAAAGAGTTCAGGATACAAGCTGGAGCATTTCCTCACACTTGCACCCCAGATACTAAATTAATTACCGTTTGTGTTCTTCAGATCCTCACGAATTTATAACAGTAGATAAGCACTATTTTTATGATACTTTCTATATGAAAAATTAAACGAGTATATACCTTGGAATTGAGTCGAGGGTTCAACGAGACGTCAGATTACGATCTACGACCCAAATTTCGCTGTTTAATGTAACCACTTGGCACCGTTGTCCCAAGCATTGCTGCCGACAAACCGAGCATTACCGTCGGAGCGTTAAAGCAGTATCACATTGTTTTGTCCGGTTAAATGTATGCCGCGATCACAACACGATACACAGCCAAAATACGTGGCTCAGGAAGAGCTGTCAGGAAGCTTCAGGATTTTTTTTTGACAGCCGTCCTTCTCCCCACTTTGTCCCTGGTTCCGTTTCTGTTCCACTGATGGAACCAACGCCGTGTATATATGTATACATACATACAGTACATCTTTACGCTTTCCTGGTGTCTCGAGCGCTGCTCTTTCTGACGTATCCGGTGCACAAACTGTGTTTCCCCGGTATCCTACCGCTGACGAATAATTATCAAACCGCTGACTAAGCGCGTCTAGATGAAAGATTCAAGCGAGGGACGCTACGGCACCTAACGTCGATCGTGGAGTGAACTGTTGTGCAGAACACGGACAGGAATGGCAACGTTCTTGCGAAATACTTATCGAACCGGCTCGCGATAATGTTGCAAAAACGGACGGTTTTATGAAAGTTCCCTCTTCGATGCAAACCACCGACAAGACGATTCAAATTGCTACTGCTTTTTTTTTCGAACGGGAACGGCGAAAGTTTTCGGGAGAAAGTTAATATTCGCCTACTCAAAAAAACCCTGATATATCCGTTTAGCTTTTAATATATTTTCATTTTCATGCAGATTACCGGTTTATGTGCGTTTGTGGTTGGCTAACTAGGAATTGACATAAGTCTGTTGGTAACTGTCGATTGGTGACTGACAATGAGTCAAAGTTACCTCAACTTACAGTAGTATCATAGACATCATTCTAAAAACCTAAGGAGATGTAATTTGTATTCAAAACACCTATCAAAACAATATAATACTCACGAAAAGTATTATACGAGGTACCATTGTATTAATTCCTAACAGTTTTATTAATACAGAATCATTTTCTGACTTCAGGACGAAGTTACCCTGACCGAATCAAAGTTACCCCAACTCACGGTATCGATTTGAAAATATTCATAATTACCAACGATATATTACGTTAAAATCATTATCCAACGGCAGTCGGTTCGAGAATAAAATATCAAAGGTGCTGCCGTCCTTCCTTCCACGCCTAACCCCCTTAAACGCGAAGCGACGCGGACAAAGTGGTCGCGGCTCGATCTCTCCCCTCCCCTACTGCGCCCCGCGTCGTCGTCGGCGAGCCGACCAGCGAAAAGTTTCTTCTTTTACGAATTAATGGAATAGTTTGTTTGGCTTTAACCAGACGATCTTATCGGGACCGGCAGACCATTTTTTTTCTGCTTGAGATCACACGTGAAGACGCGCCGGGCTGCGGGTTGGTCGACGCGGCGGCGCACGGTTGCACGATCCTGAGCGGCAGGCTCGCGCGCCACCGGTCGCGCATGCGCGCTAGATCCCCGATTTCCATGCGGAGGAGAGACTGGGGACGACCGGTCGATCGAGACCGGGAGGAAGTGGAGAACCGTTAAAATGTAAACGGAAGGAGCGGGAACGTGGCGGGATATGCTCCACACGGGCCCCGGCATGATATAATTAAGCCGGCCGCTTGACATTATTAAGTAATAAATTCCGCGGAAGGTTTCCTTTCGAAGGTACCAGGCGCAAAAGTGCAGCTCGACGGTGTTCCGTTTGCGAAATTGTGACGGTTGGGGGCTTCGAGGTGGTTAACTGGTAGAACTGAACGACGGAGGAAGAAGATATTTTTGCATTAGGGGATTTTTGAACTTCTACTGGTTCGTATAAAAGTTTTTAGTTGACCAGTTTCAATCGTGCAAGTGTTTTTCACAGTTAACACGCAGAAACCACACCCTATATCGGTATACATGAATACTACTAACTAATAACTCTAAACAAAGAGAGGTGATGATCATTGAGGTGGACAAGGACACAGACAGTTGATAACCAATCGCTGGAATTAGCACGCGAATGTTTTGGTTATTTTTACTGCCTTGTCTTTTAATAGTGTGAATTGGGATTTTGACTTTTTAGTGCCTTGAGAACGTGATGAGAATAGAGGCATATTTAACTCATACTGGAACTTGCTTGGTATTGAAACGAAAGTATCGATAATTTACTTGTATTTACTTGAATCGGTTCATCTCTAGACCAGGGACTTAAACCGGTATGATTTTAGTACCTGTACTATGCCATCAAAGCTATACCGAAACAGAACTCATACTGGAACTTGCTTGGTATTGAAACGAAAGTATCTATAATTTACTTGTATTTACTTGAATCGGTTCATCCCTAGACCAGGGACTTAAACCGGTATGATTTTGATACCGATATTATACCATCAAAATTATACCGAAACCCGAAATAAATACCGATATTTTTTCAGTTTCTATAAAGGTAGGGCTTATATAGGGTTATATAGGACGAAAGTACAACCGGAAATACCGATATAATACCGGTATTTTACGTTTCGCTAGAAATCCCTGTCCTTAGTTCTAACGTAAAATAATCTGCCTTGTATCGTACACGTTCTCCAACCAAACTGACTACGATTCAAAATGGCGGATGAGCGAAGTGTTTTTCGAACGAGGCGTAAATCATCGTAGTCGACGGAACCTCGTCCGCTAATGAATCCCCCCCCTCTTCCCCCCGTGACTCGCGACCCTGATGGATCCATAACGCGCAAAAGCTTCGCGACTTAAGAGAGCCACGCAGCCGGGCGATCTCATATTAAGCGAGACGATGGTCTGAACTTGATGATGATCATCGATCCATGAGCCAGATACCCCAGCGCATACATAATCGCAGGCATTATTTCGTGGTTCTCATGATAGAAGAATCGGGGGCCCCCCCGAGATGGGTTCCTCGTTCCCAGCTCGCCGGCGTTAGATGTGCCAACGTGAATTAATTAAAAAATCTGGGATCTCGTTAAGTTCCCGTGGCACCGATCCGGCAAACCATGTCGAACCGACGAGTTTCTTCCATCACGACGCGGACACTACGATATTTGAAGCGCGCTCCCGATGTGTTCATTTCGCTGTCAGTTGCACCGTTCGCGCGGCGTGAACGTTTCCTGTTTCCAGCAACAGTCTCGCATATATACGCGATCATTTCCCATTTGCGTCTGCATTTTTCATGAAACCATCCTGCCAATCGTGACGCGGATACCCTTCAATCTTTGAATCTTTCGAGATGGTTTGCGCCGGCCATACGTTCCGTAGAATCTGCAAAAGGCCGTCCTATTTGCGAACACCGTTAGCGACAGAAATCAACGTCCATGAATTCTTCAATGGAGAGACGGCGTAGGATTCGTTCCTGCTCAAACATCGACAAATTGATTTCAGTACGTTGAATCGCCTGCGGTGGATTTACAAAAAGAAAAAACTAGTTTCATCTAGGAGTTCTTTTTTTTTTGGAAATTTTTAAATAGTACGATTAGGATTCAATGTGCCTTGATTGGTTAATGGTCCGAATCGGCGTAGTGAATGGTTATCTGTTGGAAAGTATTTTAAAAGGAATTCGTTTGACACTCGGCGATTCCTGAATCGTCGTTCCATCGAACTTTAACAAATTACTCGTATGATATCATAACCTGTTTTCGAGAATTTGAATATAGTTTTCGAAGCTTCGGGGAATGTTTCTTTGGGAACCTGTCGAACGGCCATTTTCGATAGGAAGGTCGATATCGAGTCGATGGTGCTAGTCGTTCGTTCAACGCGGTGTATTTTTCGGGATATACGTTGCACGTTTATAATTATTCATCTATAGCACTGGTTCCGGTCACTGGAGTGGAGATGTTTATCCTATATGACTGGCAACCACCTGCCAAAACCGATATGCAATTAATGCTAAATGTTCAGGCAGCATGCGATCTTTACATACTGCCCATCCCTCTGAGAGAACGTGCACCGCGTCACATTCTCCCTTCCGGAACCTGTTTCTGCTATCCTGCACTTTGCAAACATTCTCATAAGTATATACATATACACATATCATATAAACACAACGATCCAGAAAGCCTGCTCTCCTCAACGCCAGCGAATCGCAAAAAAAACCCTTTCGACTGCAAATTCTTGTTTTATTAAAGTATACAAGATTTTAACCTTCGTATAATATCCAAATAAAGTAGACATGAACAGTAGATTATGACAAATCGAATTACCGCCACAGACCGCCTCTGTGCACTTTGGTAACAAGAAACAGTGTTGCAAGTTGAAGTGCTGTTTCGCGTCAAATCGACGGGAACCAGTAACACACGGGACCACCGTATTCCAGTCAGTCGAGACACGCAATTTAAAAATTTTTATCGAAACTTACGCAACGGGTATTCGATGCCAGGCGTTACGAGGAATTATTTCCCAATAAATTGTCTTAATCGAATGTTCCTCCATGGAAGAACTGTAGCATTCGTATCGTTCGGTCACGCGATCGATATATCTATATTTAAAAAAAAAATATATGAACGGAGATCGAAAGCAGAGACGGCACGCCTCTCGTTGGTTATATCTTGATAAAAACCGTGCCCGTTGCGACACCCGTTAAAATGAAAAAGGAAAAGAAAAGGACGTGAAGTGCGGAACTGGCAAATCGAATCAACGCGCGAGCGAAACACCGTATTTTGCATATTTCCCTCTGACGTATGAGACGGTTCGATCAAATGAACCATATCCATTAAAGTGAAATTGCCCATACAAAGTGGCCCATAAAGCCGGGGAGCCCTCCTATTAAGGAGAGACTTCGACGATCGCTCGTTGACCGGGGGCCGCAACACGATGCTGTTGCTGTTGCTGCTTAGCGTGGCGCATCGCGGAGGCAAGCACCTGCCGCGCACCGCACACCGCCGTGACGGGCCACGCCTGGGTCCTCGCTACACCGTTGCGTACACACGCGTATTATAAACGTGCCCAGCGCAATTTCCTAAAGTCACGGGGAATCCACAGTGGCAGCTGCCACCTCGACCCGTCGCCTTTGGTTTAGGAATTATCTGGATCGATTTTGACAATGATCGATACACGACTGAATTTCTCTACTGTGCACCTCTTCCCCTCTTATCGCAATTTTGATGTCGGATGACGTAGTTGTATGTCTTTTCAAAAACAAAAGCTGAGGACGGTTGACGTAGTAGTACGTCTTTCTTAAATAAGAACTAGAATAGTAAGGAATAGGGAAAATCTGTTTTTCTTATCTATCAAGCTTGACAAGTGAAAGTTAAGTAGTAGTTCTAAATATCTATAGAGCACCGGAAATTGTATATTTACAAACAAGCATGTATATTTACAACAGCAAAGTGTTAATTAAAGGTTCCAGTGCAAGAGGGAGCTATACCACGAAAAGTTGAAAAGTTAGATTTCTTTTAAATCTGGCTCTTCTTGATGTCTAGTTATTATACCTTAATTTACAACTACGTGGGTAAATTTATAACACTTATCATAAAAGCCTTCATATCTCGAACTCTCTTTTGCACTGGACCTCTCAATTTAGATAATGACTTCTGCTTTTTAATGTCCCATGTTGCACTTGTATTATCAGTATACACTTTATTCGCCATGATTATGAAAAACGGTACAAAAATGATTGGAATATAACCTCAAAGTCTATCGGAATTTCGATGACGAACGATAAAGTCATAAAAAATATTTGTTAAGTCGTGTGAAACGGGAAGACAGAATGGTGATGTGATAAGAACGAATACGACTCGAGAATGATTTCACGTGGATGGAAATGGATTTGATCTTGGGCTCCGTGTGCTGCGCGGTCGCACGTATCCGCGAGGGCTTATACGACAATACGGGCGTACGTATCTCTCTCGCATCTTGCATAGATCACACGGCTCTGACCTCTGTAAATGTTCGCCAGCCGGAGAAAGTAACGTGTAAAAGTCGCGCTAACGCGTGTACGTTTATCAAGATTAATTACAGGCCGGACGGGAGGCAAGAGGGTGGAATGGTCAGCGGAAGGTTCGTTTCCTATCGTATCTAGCCGCGTAACTGAAGTGTATTAATTAAGACGTGATTAGGACGGCCCTTGGCCTTGCTGCGCGCGCGTTTACTCGCCGGAAAAGGAATCGTAATTGCGCGGAAAACAAGTTCGGACGATGTTCACCCGTCCCGTCTCGGGCTTTTTTCTTCTGTTCCTTCGGGCCTTTTCCTACTCGAAGAATTGCTTGAACATAACACGGTCGCGAAACCGTTTAGTCAATAGAACCTGCGACTTCTTGAGGGACATTTTCTAGCTGACACGCCGTGGATATTAATTGATCTCCTGACTAATTGGAAGATACCTGGACTTCTATTTTATTTCTTCCGTGAGTCCCTGGATATCCAGTGGAAGATCGTTGTTTTTGTAAAGAATACTTCGATAGGCGGGTCCTAATGACCCCCGTACAAATTACATCGTTTTCATCGCATCAAAAACATAATACTGCTAACTAACGACAATTCTTGGATGAAAACTACCAGTTTATTTCTGTGTTTCCGCTGTCCAGGTACAGTAAATCCTCGATGAGTGTTCGAAGGCTTCTTGGCACTGACAAAAGGAGGTCCCCAGGTGTAACGCTGACTTTTTAACGAGGTTTCGCACAGTGATAGGGCTTGTTTATGAAATATTTAATGTTCAGTGCCGAGGATACTTAGAACACTCATCGAGGATATACTGTATTATGTTTTGTTCTAGATATCACGGTGAAACACTCATACGATATTTCTATTCTTCCTTCTATCATTCGAATGAAACTATGACCATCTCTGATCGCGAATGGATAATCGAGGAGACAGATATTCTTCCTTGAGGACAATCCCCGAACGTTTTGTTTTTCTCGCCGTCAATTCCGTTTCCTGTTCCCGTTCGGATAACATAACAGTAAGCGAAGACCATGCGTCCAGAAATGTGCTGCTCCTATCGCAAATCACGTCTCGTTATCCCCAAAGGATGAATGAGAAAAATAATAAAATTAAATTTAAGAGACGCGCGAACCGCGACCTGCTCCGTCAGGATCGCGTTTCGGCGAGGAAAGGCTGCTGCTCTATCCGGCGAGACGGGGAAACTGTTAGAAGTCTGTTTACCATGAAGTAACACCGACCGTTCTACAGACAGTTTAATTACACGCTCCAGCAAAAGGTTGATGCACGTTTGGCATTAATCTCTCGAAAATTATGGCCCCGCCAACACGCTACCGATTTTATGCACACGTGTACGATTTCACGGCGTGGCTAAATACGATTTTTCAGCTATCAATTCGGAGAATCGCGAAATTCCTCACAATCCTCCTGTTGATTTCTGTCGTCCATTCTCTCGTGTTTTCTTCGTTTTCGTTTCCCTCACGAATTTCTTCTTCAAGTTGCTCGACGATGGGAACCAACAGACGAACCGTTGGCGAACGTGTTTCGTAACAAGGATTCGCGATCCCGCCGCCGTTTCCTGCCAGAAATTCATGATAATTCCCGCGCAATGAAAGAAAGTTGCGCCTGGATATCCGCGACGGTGAATAGGAAGCGGGTCGAATGCACGGATTTCCTGATGTTCTTTTATCGAGGATCGTCGGATTTCTTAACATAATCTGGTGGTCTTCTAGTTTAATGTATAACGTAATGGGATGCAATTTCACGAACGAATATTATCGATATATGAATGATAATAATAAATGCAATTAACAAATTACCCCATGTTTATAAATGCAAAGTGGTCAAATAATGAATTATCTAAACTACTGCAGATATTGAGGACCTATTATCCAAAGGATACTGAAAATCTTATACACAGCACCCCTGTGTGCTTATGTTCTTGAACCTCAGCAGGTTTCCCAACACACCTAGAAGAAACTGCACATCTCGTCAATAAGTAAATCTATGTACTACGGATAAATATTACTTGAACGATGCTGAAAACCTGTATCATCCCTGCGTGCAGTCTTCAACCTCAGCAGGTGTCCCAACACTACAGAAACCTGACATAAGGCCTAGACCCTAGAAGAGCCTACACATCACGTTCATCACACTCAAAACCTGAATCTATGTACTCCCTCGATTCCCTCGATTCATTGGAATACCTCGTTCGTGTACTCATATCACGGTATCATTTCTATCTCGTACGACGGTTAGAGGGGAACAGGCTCAGCGGTTCTGGAGTCGGCGAACGTGCAAAAATCACCGCTCGAACCCTCTCTCCTGGGCTTCTCTCTGGTGTTCCCGCTGGCGGGGTGACCAACGCACGTGGGAATGTCGGGGCATAATGTAACCGTTTTATTCACGGCGGCCAATGTAAATATGCGAGATTATGAGCGGCGCGAGTGCAACACGGAGCGGCGGCGACGTCGGTGCCCTAGGCCCGGCAGTCTTGTGTACATATCTCCGAAGGATGATACGTTTTGCGCCTAATTCCGCCGATCCTTCGGTCTGCTCCGATGATTCCATTAGCGGGGCTCTTCGCGGCGGTTATCCAGCTCGCTCGCTCGCGTGCTCGCGCGCACGCCACGGCCGACGATTCGCGATTTTCTGATAATAAATGACTCGCAAGCTTTAATGGAACCCGCCTCGGCGAAACGGGTGCAGGCGCAGCATGTTAACAACTTGGAATACTGCTTTGACCATTACAGGCTGGCACGAGGCCACTGAAAGGGAAACACCAAACGGGGTTTCTTGTTAATCGTCGGCCAAACGCCAATCGGACCGTAATGAGGGATGATTCGTGTGGTTGGACTCCATTGACGTGGTTATTTTTGGGAGTTTTTAAGATCACAATGATGACATCTCTGAGAAGCCAAAGTCACTGTCCCCCTAACATCTGTTGTCGCTTGTTTTTTCTTCTACATTTCGTCAGAACACAGTTTATAGAGAGCAGTTATCGCAAGCGTGTACTAAATAAAGAATATTCAATTTGTAATTTAAAGTTTGGGTTACTTAAATATTTTGGTCTCCCTATCGGTTAAGCCAATTGGGAGTAACTTGGGCCTGTCCTTTATGATTTTCCAGTTAAATTCTAAGTAGTTTGATACGAGAAAGGCTAACTTCTTTAGCTGGTCTCGTGTCTGTTTGTGTTATATTGTTTCTGAAGGAAAAGTATTTATATACGTTTCATATCGAAATGATTAACTCTATCGTTATATTGTACCGATCATGAGCATTTACCTATCTGTACTAGATTCGCTTCAGTAGAAAATATAGCTTTCGCTATAATAATAATTATAAAGAATAAATAGTCGTGAACGTTTAGTGGAAATTCCTAAAGTGAAATGTAAAATGAAGAAGAGTATATCTTTATTCAATTGGAGGGCAAATACTTATAAGTGGTATGTAAGAATGTGGAAATAACAGGAGCTACGTTATCTATATTATCGAGTACACTCGAACATGTACCTTCTCGTGTATAATCATTAGTAATACAGGACGAAAAGTTAATGATATTCTGCACTTTTGTTCCTCACTGTACGATAGACTTATCCCTTTCGACGTTTATATCGAGTACACTCATGAAAAAATGGCATTTTTTGCTATTTAATTTAACACATTTTAGAATATATTAGGATAAAAAACGAAAACGCACAGAAAAATAATCACTTGAAAGAAAATAAATATGCAGCAGTACATGTACGAGTGTTGTTTGATAAGGAAGGGCCATTTTTTATATCAGGTGGCGCTCAAGTCGCAAGAGTAATTTTGTCAGTTTTCTAGAATTAATTTCAATTCTACAGCAAATGCATTTACTCTACTTAAAAATAATGAAATATAACCACAAAACGGAATAAAACACATAAAGGGTTAAAAACAAATAAATGAAAGAAGTTACATTCAATATTTCTCTTCACGTTTAATATGGAAAGAGAAATTTCCATCGAAGTGGATACAATCACGCGAGACACGAATTTTCCATTAAAAACCAAAGTACGCCGTGCAAGACGCGCGGGGAAAAGCTGTGCATGGCCAGCGAAAAGTGATCCACGATTCGACAACGGGCGTAACATTTTCCCACGCGCAGCCGCGCGCATATCGCTCTGAATTATTATACGCATACAGATTACCCCGATACTGCGCTGGTAAGCACAAACCAGAACACACTCGAACACGTACGGCCCGGTGCTCCCAGAAACCTGAACGAAACAGGAGGGTTACACGCGCGCGCGTTTATGTATGTACATACGTGTACGGTGTATTATCCTATCAGAGGGGGGAAGCCACGCCGGAGGTTGCGTCGGTGTATCACGGTGAACAGTACAACTATGCCCGCTTCCTTCCACATTAAATCCCGAGCGAATCGCGAATCTACGAGGTGAATTGCCCTGGGACACGCACACGAGTCCTACGCTGCGCCCGTGGAAAGCCGCGGATGTGCCTGTGCCCGGGGTGAGAACTGAATGTGATACCGACGTGGAAGATGGTTTCCATGTTCGCGCAGTACTTGTTTGTGAATGAAAAATCATCTACTCCCGTTGTTTACACGTCGACTGCAAACTTGTGGTGTATTGTTTAGGGGGCAGTATTTGCTTGAGGACATAGGCTTTAGAGATTAGTAATGATTAGACTGCGGATTTTTATGCAAAATGACACTTTTGACAGTAATTTATGAAGGTATGAGCAAATAAGGGAATTTGTTTTGTTTCTTCAGTATTTTATTGGATTGAGAATTAAATGGAAAACTCTTTGCATACAATGAAAGTTTTGTATTTTATTGTGTTTATAGAGGCTTTAATTTCATGAAATTCGCTGTATAGAGATTACTCATTGGGATGTATCGAAACAAGGAATATGGTCAGGTCATGGTAAAGGTTATTCAAGACACTCTTTGCTTGAAGGATATACAAGTGAGAGTATACACTTTGAAAGTATGGGATTCGTTCATATTTACTTCTCTCGATTTAGAATCTAACATTTTATATAAATGCTTTGTTACATTGAGATCTGTAGAGGACTTGACTGATAGAAAGTGTTTTCCAGCAAACCATCCCGAAAATGATCTTACAATAGTAGAGTGCTACGGAAATATTATACGAACCTCACCTTCGTAAGGTGTATACTTAATTATGACGAAGATTAGAAATCACTCATTGGACGTATCGATACAGGCAATATGTTAAGCTTCTGGTAAAGGTTATTGATTACAAAGAGATTATTTAGCCCGAAAGAACGTTTAAAAATCGGTGGTACCAGTTTCGACCAACGAGGATTCGTCTGAAA
The DNA here is from genome assembly GCF_001272555.1 of Dufourea novaeangliae. Classification (NCBI taxonomy): domain Eukaryota; kingdom Metazoa; phylum Arthropoda; class Insecta; order Hymenoptera; family Halictidae; genus Dufourea; species Dufourea novaeangliae. The sequence continues at coordinate 2,606,894 of NW_015374115.1, read as the reverse complement.
CTTGAAAAGTAAAAATCACCACGTGCGATTGTCTAACATGATATTGTGATCAAAGGTCTGGCTGAAATTTAAAGAAATCTGAGCAAACAATTTTCTACCTGAGTATAAATTGTCCACTGTAAAATTGCCCGTCCCCCCAAATGTGACGCATCTTTTATGAACTATTTTGTGTTGATTCATTCGAATCACTTCCTATGAAACACCCTGTATAGTTTCACTCGAGGAGCACACTACTCTTGTTTACACGTTTGTAATGTCTTCATAGGATGTGATATATATTCTCTAAGGAAAAAAACAAAGTATCTGATCTAGAATATGTAAAGTTCAACAATTATCACGTCCAGTAAAAGGAACGGTGACCATCGCCATGTAACAGTCGAGGCAGAGCGAACGCTGCGTTCGAAGCGAGAAAAAATGCGCTGAAAAATTTTCATCGGACGTGCAACTGTTTCTCGTTAACGTTTCTATGCGTCCAGAATAAGGCGAGGAACGCCCGAGGGGACACGGTTCACACCGTGGTTTAATGGGAAGCCACGAACTAGATCTAGTAACTGCGACTCAGCCACCCGCGCCGCGTATTTATTGCCCTCCGTGGACATGAGGGATGGCTCGCGCATAAAATTAGCAATACTCGTAATTGTTATTGCTTATGTGCCGGACGTCGCCGTGATAGCGGTTAATGTACGTTTATTTGTCGGGAAACGAGCGCGTTTCATGCGCACTTGCCTTCCCCTCCGCGCAATTAGCGACCCTTGACTCCGTTGTCGTTGGTTTGTTCGTTTTTTTTTTTTTCACCGTTTTCGGACTCGGTCGTAACTTTCAGCGGTTATGTGACTTACGAACCGTTCACTGTTCGATGAAACGAACGAAGGAAATGTGAAAATTCAATCGTGATTTAAGTTACATTTGTGGTATTGTTACTGTTACATTGAAAATCTCTGAAATTCTACGAAGAATGTTACTGAACGGAAGGACAGTGAAGGTACGTTTTCACGTGACAGTAGAAATCATGGTTTTTGTTTATGTGATAAGGTAAATCAATGTCACGACAACGCGACATGTAGTTTTCACGGCGAATGAAGTCATGACATTTACTGTCAGGACTGGACTGCAAATGTTTATGCATTTGTAGTATCTTTTAACTTGACAAATGCTATAAGATAAAGGTTTTAATAAATTTGAATACTATTTATATGTTATTATTAACGTAGCAAAGCTTCTAGTATAGAACTCGATATTTTGGTCTATTTGAATTTTTAAATATTGGTACCGGAAATTGTGAATTTGCATGAACTTCCGCAGTCTATGTAGTCATGATCGTACTTTACGATTTATTGTCACGTGAAAACGTACCTTTACTGACAACCTGAAGGGACATCCAACCACAATATGTTTAAAACAAACATAACTTTTTTCTAAAAATGTGCAATTTAGAGCACATTTTTGTCTCCCTTTCGAAAATTTATTTAATTAAGTAAATGCAGTTCTCTATAACAATGTGAAATATAATCGGACCAGAGATTACGTGAGTTAATTCTTTTTGCAAGTAATCACGTTATATTTTTACATTTCTAGTGTCCAAGTATGGTACGAATAGACGCAACTTCCCCGAGTTCGTGTCAAATGATCGTCCAAGAAAGGAAAAGTCGAACGCAAGGAGGGGTTCGCCGGTTAGTTTTCGCCGGGAAAAAGAGGGAACGAGAACTGGGCGATGAAATAACACGATTTGCCTGCTTATGCAAGATAATTGCTTTCTGGAGTGAGTTATATCGTGTATCTGTTCATGCTAACTTACCCGTGGCAGAGCGTGGGTAATTTCTTTCGCCGTGGGCAAGCGGTTAGGTTAACTTTCGTTTGGCGAATGTGGCGCGGCCATAACGGATGAACGATGAAACTCGTTACGATGGAAGATCGCCAACCGATACGAATCGACACCACGAATTACCCATGTCTGTTTCCGTAAAACCACGAATGTTCAACGATTCCACGAAAACAAGCGATGGTCACCGGTTGCCGTCGTTAGCGATTTCTTTTTTTGTCTCTCGACCAAGATCCACCTCGTGTTCCGTGTTCATCGGACGAAGATCCACCGTGTTCCGTGTTCATCGACGCCCAGAAACGACCGGAACACGGAACGCTCGGCGGGAATACGACCGGAAAAATTCCGTGGAACTGCATTTGCAAACCTTTGTCGGCACTTATGGAGCTCTAATTCCGGCCTCGTCTTCTCGCATTGGACGTAGTAATTGCTGGTATCGTTAAATTTCACGCGCGAGCTGTTCCCCGTTGCTCTTGTAATTAAACGAACGTCACAGACGAAAGAAGTCATTGCCGGGAAATGATTATTTGACGCATCGAACGCACCGTGGGGAGCTCGTAATCTTTCCGAGATCTGAGTTTATTTAGCGTAAAAAATGGAAATCGATACAGACAGCCATAGAAATCTTAATGGTTCTAATGGATTATTTATTTGCCGTCTAGTTGGTAGGTAAACAGATACATATTAATGTACCTTCGCCCGTAACCGTGCTTTTTCTACATCCTTTTGTAATTGCATCACCTTGTCGGTAACGGTAGCGAGAGGGATAGCGTTGATCAGTTAAGAGAAAACTAGGAACAATTGCAAGGTGGTACAGTGGTCATGCAGAATCAAAATTAAACAGATGATACGCTTATTTAGCTCGAGTAATCACAAAGTGTGAAATTTATATAGTTTATTCGAATGAAAATAGATGAACGAACAAATTTTTCTGGAATTTTGGGAATCTTGTTTGATGACGTCATCATTCACTGACAATGTTCTGAACATTTTCATGGAAGTTTGAATTTTTTAGGAAATTCCTTTTCTGTGTTTGACTGAGATTGATGATACAGAAGAGTCTAAGGGGAACAATAATGCATTGGAAAAATCTTCCACGGTTAGTACTCAACTGACATAAGTTCTTTTGGAACATAAAAATAATCTGTTTTTCCCCATTTCAGCTGCTAAATTCTGATTCTGGACCACAGTGAGTAGGAGGGAACATGGTATTCACCTAATTAAACACTTGATCACTGTTTCTAAAGATCCAACATACATCAGAAAATCGATCGTTCGAGTAACAAATTAATCGGAAAACAATGACCGAAGGAAACGGTCCCGAGCATCCGGAATTTAATCCATCCAATATAATCCCGCTCACAATATAGCCGTCTTACCAACCGAAGGTTAATCTTCACTCGAGAAAAGCCTCTGTCTCGTCGCCTTCGTACTATTGTTTCCTTCCTCTTGAAGAATGCGTCTTCGCCAGGTCCGACCAGCCGAACGGTGTGGCCGAGAGTAATATAGAACGTTCCTCGCGATCCCTCCACGTTCGTACGTTGTAAGAATTCCAAGATCCAGGGGAACAAAGGTGGAAGAGGGTAATTTCAGTCCGTGAACGCGAACGGAAAGCAGCTACGTGGCTGCGCTTGCGATTACCACGGGGAGGTATACACTGGTGTTCCTGTCATCGACGGATCGAGATCTGTTATCTGTTGGCTGATTACGGTTGCGCGCGCACACACCTGTGTGTAAACCCCGTACCCGCGCAACGATGTATAATAAAAAGGTAGGCGAACGCGCGTCTCAGCTCGACTGTAACAAATACACCTTCTTGACGCGCTCACCTGGTCGCCGTTGTACGTGTCTTCTTCTTCTTCTTCTTCGGGGGGTACCATGGCGGCTATTACGCGTAAACACCGCGTACCCGAGTTCCGGCCAGGAATCAACCACGCGATCCTGGCGTCTCTGATTGGTAATTAAACGCATGACATCCGACCGCCGCCGTTTCATCGACACCCCCGTATATACCTATCTCCCACATGTTCAATCATGGCTCCTATGATCGTTAGTTCCTTTGTCTTGGGAGACGCGGTGATCTTTAACGAACTCAAGCACGCCGATCAATCGGTCGGGGCGGGCACGATGAATTAAACATCGAAGAAATTCAGTGGGAAGAGGAAACTGTTGCGTGTTACGATTCCGTGGGTTTTGTGAATGAACGTGGCTTAGTGGGGCTTCGATTCCGAGAACTGGGGTAGAGAGCATGCCGATGGGATTTTTTTCGGAAGACGCGGACTGCGTGTCCTCCTTGGAAAGGGTAAATGTCCCAATTATTGTCGGTGCCCCTAATACTGCCACTTTATTTAGTTTACTTAATAAAAATGTAACGAACTATAAAGTATTGTAAACTGATTTATGTAAAAGGAAAGAAATGTATGTAGTTGTATGGAGATGATACTTAAAAATTAATGTTGAAAAATGTAAGTGCAATTTGAGCGTCAAACTGAAACGATTTTTAAGTTGAACAATACGTAAAATAATTAAAAGAAGTTACGCTACAATCTTAAGATGTTCGTAATTGGGAAGTTAGTTTGTTTCTGTTTATTGTTCTGTTAGTTCGGATATCGGAGATTCTATCGAAGAAAGGTCATCGACACTTCAAAGTACGCGATTGTCACATGTACAGATCTATTTGATAGACGAAGAACAGTGTTAGAGGGAGACATAAGGGGCAATTAATACTTATAAATAACCCAAGAATTTTCAATTCCATTTTCCACGTTACTGAAAATAGAAAATAATTAGCCTCAAGCGAATTGTGTCGTATTCGCTGGAAATTCTACCGTTGTAAGTGTCACGTAGTCTTGTTCCTTTTAATAGAGCCTTTTCTTGGAACCAAAGAAATACGGTTTTCCAATGGGAACCGTGATCGTAACCCAGAAAACGATTCACCTGCGGCAAATTTGTCCCCCGATCCGTGAAAAAAGGTCGCGATCAGAGGCCTCCGGGGTGGAATTAGATTTCAGATTACTATTTAAGACCTTTCCCAGCCGCTTCCGGGCTGGCGGGCATGGTCTTCCGGAAGATTTACGCCGCACATTGTTTCGTGATCGTACACCAGCCCGGGTTTCTCGTCAGGTCAGTGAACAAACTCACACGTACGCTATCTCTCGAGGATACTCTTGGATGTAAAGAGAGCCCGGTCGTCGGACAACGGAATCAGGGAGCCGGTACACCCTGCCTCGCTGGATAACTAGCGGTTCGTTCAGATCTAGATCGCAGATTTAACTGCAAATATTAATTAGGCTAGGCTGCGCTCGTGAATCCTAACGGATTGCGTCACTCTTGCGCCGGTGAATCCTCGCGTTCACGACTTCACGAAATCGTCGGGCAGACAGAACAAATCCAAGACGTTTCGAGTGACCGAAATTTAAGAATAGAATTCACTGTGTCTCTGTGACACTGACTAGTTTGAAGATATCGAACGATATAGGCAATACATACTGTTTATAATGAGGATAGTTGTGGGATAGCGCAATGATCCGCCCTTTTGGGTAATACTAACGTTAAAATGTAATATAGAGAGTGAGATGTAAATATAAATTTAAGGTAATGATAAAATTAACGATAAAATTTATCAAAAAATCTGCTACTACTCTTAGAGAATCTGATTTCGATCTTCTGACAACCCTTTAGATTAAGCACCCCTGATTTTATGCACATTCAGTCATCAATATTTTAGTTTTATAATAGTAATACATACAATACTTAACTCGAATTGTAAAGTTGGTAAATTGGGGTAGGATTCGAATCGAGCTCTTTTTTACTACTTTCAAATGGGTGAAAAAAAAGTTATTACCTTAAACGTGAATTTTTGCTTATTTATATAATAAGGAATAATACTTGAGTTATATAACATATAATAATATAAGTATTAGCCGTTCACTAAGTAATAACAAATATTTTAAAACGGGAATAATAAAAAAATATTTAAAAACAGAATGGGGACAGCACAAGACTATAACTTGGGTGCGATACAACTCGAATATTACCAGTAGAGGATTAATACTACAATGGTAAAATGATACAATGTAGTGACTGAAATTTAGGAATAGAACTCACTGTGTCGCTGTGACAATAACTAGTTTGAAGATATCGAACGATATAGGCAGTACATACTGTTTATCATGTGGCGCAAATTGCTTATACATAACAAGCAGTAGTCCAACCTAGGCGATGGTCTAAATTCGACAACCTTCCCCTCTCTAAAAGTTTCATATACTGCCCAACATCGTAACTATAACCTGAACCGAGTTTCGGAAATCTGAGAAAACCCTGCTATGCAAGAACACCAGTCGAGCGTAAGCGAGTATGTAATCATAATCGGGGCAGGTGAAAAGATTGAAGATCAGAGTAATTCTCCAAGTGTGGTTTTTTTTTCTATACCTCACACCTTTCGATACACCACAATATTGGATCAGCACTTGAAATAACAAACGATCCAAATTGTACGTTCTTCAGTTCGATCGTTCGATAATGCTGGAAGGAACAGATCTCGAAGATCAGTTGACCAAGTGTTACGTGTGTACTCTGTGGACAGTCCGTAATTTGTCCACATTTGTTCCAGTAATCGACCAACAGATTTGCCGGGCGTCAGCGCAGTAAAAAGCGTTGTAACGATGACGCCGGAACATCAACCCTTATCGGTGGGCCCCGAGGCGCAAGAGCTGCGCGTGATGCCCAAGGACATCGTCCTCGGAACGCCGGGGCTCTCGTGGCCGGCAGCCGGGTCGATTTGTTGAAAATAGTCGTGTGCAGGATACGGTTCGCGTTATATATCGCCGGTGGTGTGTCGCGCAGCCGGGATTGGAGCTCGCCGGTTACAAGCGGCATCGCGCCATACCCGCTGCGCTAGCAGCACGTCAGCGCGCCGCCACGAAATACGGCGGACTCATGCAGCGTTTCTCAAACCGGGACAAACACAGGACAATACTGATAAAAAAAAGTCAGAAATAATAGTAAAATTTTGTTATTGGGAAATCTAGGATTTATCGTTGAAAATTGGACTAGCGTTGGAGATAGACAGCCTGGGAAACTTTGGTGGATTGACGGCTCGATATCAATTGGCCATCCACGGCTGCTTTATTTTTTGATAATTATGTTAAGAGTCACTTCTGTTTAATTGATGGGAAATAATTGACGTATTAGTGTTCATAATTGAAGAGCACACGGGGGAAAAGTATGAGGTTTCCACTTTTGTCTGCTATGTTTTGTTGTAGAATTTAATTTTTGTCTCTAGACATGGGAAAACGGATGAATGGAAAAGAGATGAGGGTGATCAGTATTTGTATGTCGTTTTACTCACAATAACACTAAAGTAGACATTCACTTTAGAAGACTTATTCTTCTGTACTCTTCAACTATGCAGTACTATCATTTTCTATGTATTCCGTACTTGATCTAAAGTAGATTTTTCGTGTTCATTGGAAGATGGTTCAAGCAGGGTAAAGATATTTGTTCTACGAAAATAAGAACAAGACCACTGCCTATATCGAATGGGATTTGTGTCTTAAAGGCGAACCGATGCGCCCCGAAAACGTTCGAACATCAGTGTATCGGTAAGCCGTATTATTATTACTAATCACAAATGGAATTCACCGATTACAAAGTCTCGCTCGATTGCCCGATGATTTCACCGCACGGAAACGATCCTCCGAGCCGACGTGGCCGGATCCGTTTGAGTATCACTGGACGATTGGGACCGCATTCCCGGCTTGGAAACCGCGCAGCGGCGTTTGAAGACTGCATTTGGAGCGGCCACGTAATGCAAAGAGATAACCTATATGAAGAGCTGTCGGTCCGGTGCGCCGGGCAGTTATGCCGAATAAAATCGCTGATTTGTTGTACTGCCACCGATTCCGATTCCCTTGCCGCGGCACGATGACCAACATTCCGTGGCGCGTTTATGGGGGCCTTCCACGTCGATCACCGATCGCTCCGCGCCGTTGGCCGTAGGCCCGATGTTCCCCCACCCATCCCCCTTCACGGGACCTTAAAGGACGGCGAAAGTTTCGCATCGGGGACGGGAAAACGCGGCGACCACGCTTTATAGGATACTTAATAAGGGGCCTTATCGACCGGCGGTGAAGTTAGATACAGAGGGAACGAGGTATCCACGTCGATATTGGTCGAGATATATCGGGTATTAGCCTGCCCGTTTAACCTACCCGAGCTGTCTTCGGCTGTTACGCGACGAACCGCTCGCTTCGTCGGGCTTATCGGTGGAAGATAGAAAGTGCTGAATGGCTCGTGACTCGTTCCTCCTCCTTTTCCGTCCAGTCTGTCTTTTTTCCTTCTCTTATAACTCCACCTCTCGATCGGGGGTCAGGTTGAGCTTCGTGGATTGATTTTTTCTTCTGTTACACCGAAGGTGACAGAGACTACGACGCTGAATCACATCGACACCGACTGGGAGGGATCCGCTTTTTCGGGGCAGTGGAAACGGTGTTGCCAGTAGATCGTAAAACTATCGTAAAAAGACAACTTAAGCTGGAATTTTGATGGAGAGATCAACGGCGACGGGTCCCGTCCGAATCGACAGGATTACAAGACACGATGATGAGGTTTTAGGACCATAATGTGAATTCATTGCCGAGAGTATCAGTGACAGTTTGGAATCCCTGGATCTGGCTACTTTTTTTCGTGAGATATTAAAAATCTTCTTGTTTCACCGAGGTGGTGAATAATGTATTCTCTGATTCCGCCTCCTTTCACGTTGTATCGGCTCCAGGCGGTGTATTCCTTCTGTACGTCGCGACGAAGGAATCCGACGGACAAAGGGCGACCCAGGGATTTTATAACGGTTCAACTGCTGTTGCCGTTGTTTGTTCTCATCGCGATGATTCTGTGAGACTTGCCTAAGACCGCAGCACTGTGCTCGGGAGTAGAGGGGGCAGCGACGAGTCTGTGTACGTGAAAAAGCGGGCCGCGTGTGTACGTTCACGGAAATCAGAAAAACGAGGGAAGGAGATTCCTGGAGGATCGTTGCTCGCCGGGTAGATGAATGACGGTGATAAAACCCGGGAAATGAATGATAGGATGCTTCACGCATGGAATTACGCTCAACACGCGACACCGTTTCGTTCACCCTGTCACGACGTTTCTTCGAGTCGACGAAATGTTAACTTGACGAATCAGAAGTTTCCTCTGTTCAGAGCCTACGTGCAACGGAATCAGACGCGAATATACGAGCCCATAAAACGATGCAAATGAACGTAAAATGTAGCAAAACGTAATTCGTGCAATAAAGTCAACGGAGCTTCACGCCTCCATGGAAATAAAATTTTACGATTACGCATAAAATATTTAATGTCAGTGGATTGTTTGTGATAAAATATGAATATCTGGTGAAATACAGATTTCCTAGAAAATCACACGTTTTCGAGTTACACGCGATCAAAAGTTTCACGTGTCCATCGGGTCCGCCATTTTGGAAACGATGCGCGCGCATCCAAGCTTCCGGGCGAATTTATCCGTAACGGAGATGAATTTCGGAAAAGGTTACTCTTGCAAATCGCCTCGATTTAATCTGAAATACCTATCTATACCAATTTTTCCCACCACGGTGAATTCTACGGAAGGTTACATGGAAACAGGCACCACGTAAGGCTGAATTACCCTAGACACGTGATTACGTAACCTGCAGGCGGTATGTTTGTTCGGATAGCAGAGCCGCTAAATTTTCACCGTCACGCGAGAATAATTTTTATTGCTCTATCGGAATGGGGTTTGATCAAGAGATTCGTACGCCAGCAAAGTTTATGAGCCGAATCGTTTACGTCCGCCCGTTATCTTCGTATAACCAAGGAAATCCCCACGGTGGTGGCTTCGAACTCGCGCGCGCGCTTCCCGAGATGAAAAATGCTCGGAGACACGTATAGCGGCATTGTGTCGCCAGTAACGTGAAACCTTACGAACCTTACGCTCTCGCGGGGCATAACACGGGGCTCGCATAACGCATGGCACGAGTCCCGGGGAACGAGTGTGATAAACATGTCAGCGTGACTAGACCCCCTGTAGAGGGCCAGGAACCAGCGGGCACGGGTTTGATGCCCCCCCCCCCTTCGTTTACCTGGCCACAGAGCTACCCCGGCCACGGCGATATCGAGGACCTGCTTTCACGAATTTTTTCGGTTTCACCGGCCTGCTTGCGGAATCTTTTTTTACACCTGTGCGCACACTCGCTCGAATGACCTTCGTTCTCACGGCAGGCGCGTCATCCGATTTTTTTCAAAACTGGCTTTATGCAAAATGTGGTGCAGAATCCGTGGAACCGTTGCGCCATTTGTTGGTCGATCCTCGGGGTTAACAACCCCTGATGGATCTCGAACAATAGAGGATGAATGATATTTTATTTGATTAAATGGTTTATTTAACGAAGATGAAATGCCATTGTGCAATTAGAACCTTTATGTTTGTTATTCTAAATATTTGTTAAATGTTATATAAATGTGACCGTTTCTGATGATCTAACACGAAAGAAATTTCTTATAAACGGGACACCTACCTAGTTGTCAGTGAAGGAGTAACTTTGTCTCAAAGTCAAAATATGATCACTTTCGATGTTGCAATTCTTTTGCGGATATTTTTACGTGGAATATCTTTTATCACATAATATCAATTTAACAATTTGCAGAGCTGCAAAATCGAAAACGTTCATTTTCCGATACTGGGACAAAATTACCTTGACGGAGTCAAAATTAACCCAATTGAGTCAAAATTACCCCAACTGATGGTCATATCGTGGATATTTCATTTTAAATTCTAAGCAAATATAATTTGTAATTCCGGAGACCCAATGAAATAATATTTGAGTCACGAAAAGTATTATATGTATGAGCTACCATTGTATTAATTCAGAGTTTGTTACTTCAGGAAGAATAACTCCTGCAAGCTGACGTGTAGTACTAATTTTTTCGCATTTGTCACAGCGCAAGAGTTAATTATCCCCCCTCTCTCTCGACAAGGATGGTTAGCGAGTTAAGCGTCGACAGATGGTGGCCGTGTCAGCCGTTCCGCCGTTTTCGCCAAAATCACCGAATCATTTCCGGCCGAGAAGGGGCAAAAATACCCGGCACTCGTCTCGCCTATCATTCTTTCGCAACCTAACGACTTTAATCGGTCCTTGAAGAGCAGTCAGGCGCCTGGACCTCTCGTAAATTGCAGTTCAGCTGCGTCGCGGCCGTAACCGCTTGATTAAAAGCAATTTCGGCCGAACTGATTAAGTAATAACACCGGCTACTGGATGCTCTGGGCCTCGATCATCGATAATTCAACTGTTTTCGGATCGGGTTATTACTCGAGTAGCGTTAACAAATTTTCTTCTGGGGTTACAAAGTACCTTCGTCGATTATTCTTGCTTTTATAATTGAAGATTCAAAGTATCGTAATATTTAGTTTAATATCTAAAATAGTTTCCTACCTTTATTTCGAGAACGAAACGACTGTATCGTGTAAATTAACGTTTGCGCTAGTCTTCTGTTGATTTGAATAGCGTCATTCGGGAGTAACGATCCCGGTGATCCATCGTGGACACTGCTTTCTCGTCTCTACGACGGTTTTAGGCGCCGCGGCGCAAGATAGATGCTTCCGGGAAACGGAGCGGAGTCAGAATTCAGTCAAAGCACGACTATCTGTACGGTCCAGATGTTCGGGGAGTCCTCTCAGTCAATGGTCCGTGAAGCAGGAGACGAGGCAGATAAGCCTTAACAGTGATTCGCCTCCGAGATAACCGCTGGTCGCTTCTAATTCGACGCGGATGAACAGGGAGGGAGTTATTGTTGGCATTTCCTTCGGTGCAAGAACCTTTCATCCTAGACTGGAATAAAAATATTTAGATATATATTTACAAAAAAGTACCACCCTCCGATCTCGATGATTTTTTAATATGTTGTTAGTCATCACAAAAAAACATATTAAAGAATCATCGAGATCGGAGGGTGTTACGTTTTTATAAATATTTATCAATATTTACATCAGTTGTGTGAAACAATTCTTGGAATTCTGTCTTAACCTTGAAATTAATGAACACCTAGAATTTTTTTCCAACAAATACTTGGATCTAATGATCATAGAATCTTAGGGTTTAGAAAGAATCTTGGATTTTAGATCGAATGATTGTAGACTCCAAACTGTGGTAGACAGAAGTGACATTAATTTACATTTCACTCCCCAATTATAATAATTTTTTAACTTTCCACGTTCGTACCAGAAGTACAGACCAATGGCTGTTAAATGTTATTTTATCCAAAAGTTTCTCAGTGAAATGCAGTTCCCCTCCATACCGCGAACGTAGCGCGCGTACTTCTCACGACCGAATCGATAGAACGCAATTTAAAGTCACGTTTCGCAATACAACACGCGCGCAATAATATTTTCATAAAATCGTAGAGTTTGAAATTAGATTTAATTGCGTACGAGTTACCACGGTAATTAAATCTCCTCCGGTAGAAATGTCAACTATCGGCGCTGCCCTTTCACAGCCGAAGGGTGCGCACGGCACAAATGATTGCTTGCCCAAGGAAGATCGATGGTGGATAGTCGCAGGTGAACGAAGAAAAGCCGAAAGGCAAAGGATAATTCGATGTTTACTCGGTCATTGTCTTCATTACGGGCTCTCTCTCGGCAGAGAGAGCGACAGACCGGTCAAACGAGCGTCACGACCTAAGAAAATATTTAGACTGGCGCCCCGAACCGACCGCTCGCGACCCGGCCTACTAATTTTTGGCGAGAAGAAAGGCGCGAAGTGGATGACTGTGCAGTTTTGGAATCGCGGAAATTCACCGTTTCTCTCTGTTTTTCTAAGATTCTCACTGGTAGATCGCGATAAGGCATGATCTCTCACCTCGATTACCTCGGCCATTCTTACGGGACCATTACTGTCCTCCGCAGAATTACTTCGATTCTTTCGGTATGTATTAGGGAGGCTAAGGCCTGATTATCCCCATGAGAGTTTCGTTCGAGAAATTAGTAGCTGCTAAAAACACGAGGACCCGAAGTTTCGAACGATAAAGGGAGCAGAAAAAAAATATAGGAATCACGGCTCTGATCCGACGAAACGCGTAGTCCTCGAACACGATGTCGCCGCCGATAACCTCCGACTTTTTTTCACTTTTCAAGGATCCAAAGCCGCGTCTCCAGCGTGCTTTCTACGCTCTTAATTTACTGGATCGTAAATGTCGCGGTGAACGCAAGCGGGGAATCGCGGCTTCCCCAGGACTGAGGATTTTTCGAAAGGGACGACGGGTCTGAACCGACATCGGGGCAAAAAAGTAACCCAACGCCTATCACACTGACACAATTTTCTCGACGGCGTCCGCGGTGCTCTCGGTGGTTACGACTGCGACACACACACATACAGGACACGTGAGTTATTTACTGCGCGTAAATGAAGATATATCGTAGGGAAATCCTTTTTAACGACCATTCTACCGGCACTTTCGGCTTGCTCCCCCTGAAAACCATTAAATACTACGCGCGTGCGAGTGCGCGCGCGCGGGGCCACTGTTGATCCCCTGGCGACAAGGTGCACACGGTCCACGTGCGCGAAAGGTGTCTACGGGGATTTAAATCTGACGCGAATCCGTTGATTCGACGGTGCCCGGGGCTCGATTTCCGGCTGCTTCCGTCTGGGCCACGGTAGAGTAGTGGGAATGGCGGATGAACGTCACCACATCGTGATTTTAATCACTGACGAAACAGCGTAGAAGCGTTTATATACAGTTTACGAAGAAGAAAAACGATGTTTAGGTGTGAAGAAAGATAATGTTAATCCTCGTTTTAGTGTTTGAAGTGTTAATATGGTTTCAATGAGGATAGTTGTGGGATAGCGCAATGATCCGCCATTTTGGGTAATACTAACGTTAAAATGTAGTATAGAGGGCGAGATGTAAATATAAATTTAAGGTAATGATAAAAATAATGATAAATTTTGTGAAAAAATCTGCTACTACTCTTAGAGAAACTGATGTCGATCTTCGGACAACCCTTTAGATTAAACACCCCTGATTTTATGCACATTCAGTCATCAATATTCTAGTTTTATAATAGTAGTACATACAATACTTAACTCGAATTGTAAAGTTGGTAAATTGGGGTAGGATTCGAATCGAGCTCTTTTTTACTACTTTCAAATGGGTGAAAAAAAAGTTATTACCTTAAACTTGAATTTTTGCTTATTTATATAATAAGGAATAATAATTGTGTTATATAACATATAATAATATAAGTATTAGCCGTTCACTAAGTAATAATAAATATTTTAAAACGGGAATAATAAATAAATATTTAAAAACAGAATGGGGACAGTACAAGACTATAACTTGGGTGCGATACAACTCGAATCTTCCCGGTAGAGGATTAATACTACAATGGTAAAATGATACAACGTATGATACGTACACATACAGTAAACACGAAAACCTGAAATTACTCACTCGAAAACCGGACCTCCATGTGTTACTCAGCCTCCGCGAAGAAGTGTTCCAGATCGGGCCCCCGATCCGTCCCGTATCAATGGTACAAAACCACCGAGCAAAACACAGGGCTCCCCTGTCCCCGCCGTCCCGCGTCCGATCGATCATATCGGTCCCGCACGACAACGAAGAATTTCCATGGTATCAGCGACGGTCGACTGTTAGCGGAAGATCTCCAAGGGGCCGCCCGAAAGGGAAAGATGATCAGGACAAGCCGTCGTCGCAGCTGTGCTCGCGATGCAGTCGCATAATTTATAGCATCGGTCGCCGGGACGCGAAGGCAAGACGATAGAGAGAGAGAGAGAGAAAGTGACGGTGAAGGGGGTCACGGGACGGGGAGGAAAGGATGCACTCTGCCGATGGGACACGAACGAACAGTGTGAGAGAGACGAGAAAGAGAATGGACGAGGAAAGGGATGGAGAGGGTTAGGAAGGGGTGAAGGGAGGCACAGAGGAACATTAAGATACCGACACTAGCTGGCAAGAGTGACGGGGGAAAGGCGCGGCCGAAGAAGAGAGGGACACGAGGGACAAGCATTCTTTATGCGTCTTATCGGGCTTATCAAACGGCCGGTAGTGATGTGACTCTGGCCAGCTCGATGCCTCCTTCCCCTCTACCCCGATGCTTCCAGGCATATTCCTCTCCCCTCTCGTCCCCATTTGCTCGTTCCGTCGACCATGTTATTTACGAGCATCACCGAAGCGAAGGGCACGGGGGGTCCAGACGGGGCCAGAGAACCGCCGTTCTTCTCTTTTTTGGTTTTGCTCTAGGCTGGGATACCCCGAAGCAGGTCATCCCGCTGCACTTTTCAGATATTAGCCGCGGAATTATCATGGAACGAAGGGTATAAGAGGAATGGCACGTTTTTGGCCTTCGCCACAGATGACAATGTACACTCCTGTTGATCGGTATTAGGACACCTGCATCAATCGTTTTACGATTTACTGACTGAAACATATACTGTGGATTCTGGTGATTTGTGACACATCGGGGCTAGCATTCTTTGCTGTGTTCGAAGGCTCCTCGGCACTCAACATTAAATATTTCATAAACTAATTGCCATAGCGGCTGAAACAAATATTGGCTTCAGAATTCCAACTCCTATCACTCTGCTAAACCTGATTAAAAAGTTAGCGTTACACCTAGGCACCTATCCTTGTCAATGCCGAGAAGCCATCGAACACTCGTCGAGGATTTACTGTATGCAAAGTATCACATAGGTAAATACAATACATTCGGTTAGGTTTTGTTCGTTTAACTTTGTCCCAAATAAACGGCTACCTAATCCATTGCAATAATAATTCTTGAAGTATATTTACCGAATACCTAACTATCTTAATACTTATAGGTCAGACCGTAAATCTATCTTAAGGTCGTTGCACCACACCAGATCCACAACTGCGTCTACTGAGACTGACCACTTTGTTTTAAATTCCATCCCCGTTACATCCTCGTTCCAACTTGTAGCAAAGGCTCGTCTGCCCGAAAAAGGAGCCCATTTCTCTCTCTGTCTCTCTCGCAGGACCAGCCTCAGCCACGGTTCATAAATCACCAGCGTAGAGTGCGCATCGGTGTCCAGGCTGCTTTATTCGCCACGGGCTTAGATTATTTATCACTTTTGCATCGACGCGATCCCTGGGGCCCGTCACCGTTAATGCAACCGTCCATACATTCACATTGTCAGCCGCGGCCAAAAACTTCCACGTTCTGCCACACCTACGTAACAACCGCGGCTCACTCTCTCTTTCTTTCGTCTGGTGGGAAGAAGCTCCGTGGCGGCGCGACGTTAACCCTCTTCACTCTCGAGGGGCTGTGTAGCCGTAGCTGGCGTCTGATTGATATACGGACTGTTAAGTGTTTGCAATAACCGACGTTTATATCCACCTCTAATACATCCAGCCATAAATAACCGGCCACTTCGAATGCGGCCTGCACGCG
Source organism: Dufourea novaeangliae (assembly GCF_001272555.1). NCBI lineage: Eukaryota > Metazoa > Arthropoda > Insecta > Hymenoptera > Halictidae > Dufourea > Dufourea novaeangliae. Next base: position 2,590,618 of record NW_015374115.1, on the reverse strand, counting down.
GCACGAACAAACCCGCGAATGCCGCGCAGAGGTGGATCCGCCAGCTCGGCTAAGCGTCTCGAGAGGTGAGACGATGACCAGAAGTCGGGCTTTCGGGGAGCCGACAGTCCAGGGGTGTCGATAACCTATTTTAACGCGTGCAGCCTCGAGGGAACGTTTTTTTTTCTAGAGTATCTTTTCTTCGTCGTCGATGTGCATGTTTTCCCGAAGAGGAAAGTGATTGCAGGGGAGATCTATGAAGGGAAACTGGAGGCAAGATATTGCTTTGCTTCAGACGATTGGTCAGCCCTATTCTGGTGTTTCTAATTACAGTAAATCCTCGATGAGTGTTCGAAGACTCTTCGGCACTGACAAGAAAAGATCCCCAGGTGTAACGCTGGCTTTTTAATAAGGTTTCGCACAGCGATAGAGCTTGGAATTCTGAAGCCAATGAAATTGTTTTCAGCAGAATATGGCCATTAGTTTATGAAATATTTAATTTTCAGTGATGAGGAGCCTTCGAATACAAATCGAGGATTTTATGTAATGTGTTTGCGAAAAGTGTTGTAATAATTGTGTTTCGAATAACGAATAAAAGATAAAAAAGCACTTCGTCATTTTTAATCATTTTCAAATTCCTATAATAAAATAATACGTCTTGATTGAGTCGACATTTGGTAAACAATTATTTAAAGTCACTAACTGTTTAAAGGTCAGGAGGAGTATTATTATAATAAAATTGTGCCCAACTCTGGGTGGAACTCATATTCGTAAACCCCACAAATATTTGATTTGTCCATAGTTCTAGAAAAATGGGTGAAGCAATAAAACTAATAAATATGCTTTAACCAACAAATATAGCTTATGAAGTCATATCATAGACAAGATAGCATCTTTATGCATCTTTCAAACTAATCCAATCTGATATTGAAATTTAGCTCCAAAAGAGGGATAATAAATGTCAAAGTTTGCGTTTTGGTATTTGTCAAAGTTTCAATGCTTGACTGTTGGAAAAGCTTTGATCTTCTGAGTAGGGGATGGTCCCAGATGGTAGATGAGACACTTCTACTCAAATTCGTAGTATCAGAATTCAAAGATCGATCCTCCATTGACTCTATTCTATTAGAACGACGTCAAGATCTCATCGATTCGTCATTGGCCCAGCAGGGCCCAAGGCACCATGGTGGGCATGCTTCGGTTAATTTCCGTGTAATCACCCGTTTACCCTTGACACGCTCAGTGTGTCGTCACGCCCTTTTGTGCCCCCGTAACCATTGAATCCAGTGGATATCTCTAGGAGGTCCACTCCCAAGGGAACACCTGCGAGCCCAGGGATTCCAGGTGTCGCCCACGGCTTAAAATTTTCCGAAATTCGCTAAATCCCCGGCCGTTAAGCGCCCTCATCGACGCGTCGAAAGAGCATCCCCTCGGGCCTGGGCCTGGGCATAATGCCGTCGTCATTAGTAGGCAATAAACGCTGTTAAATAGGATTTCAGGAAAACGAGAAAGTGTCGACGAGCACCACCATATTGCAAGCTCTGGGTTGTGACTCAAATAAATCGATTTAACAATTAAATTAAGTCCCCGTAAAAAATCATCTTCCCAATTTTTTTATCGTAATTTTGCGGATTGAACCACCCTCGTTGATATTCAAACGTCATCGAACCTTTTCGAGAAACTTTCACCGACGGATGGGAGAGCGTCATCGGATTTTGCCTAACTGATCTGACGTTTTATCAATCACAAGCTGCCACACGCTGTCGTTTTCATTAGGCCGCGACTCGCCGCGGCTTTTTCCGGCTTGATGGATGAATTCTGGAAGTCCGTAACACGAGACTAGGGGCGAGGGTAGAGCGCAGAGGGATGCTGCGTCGCCCTGGAGTGTATACATGCACGGGGGGCTGATCACATTGTTTATGGGATTTTTATGGAGGCGAAACGTTGGGAAAACGCGCCCACCCTCTCGTGATAAGCCGGATAATAAAATGTCGAGCAATCACGGAGACGCGTTTTTTTTTTTACCTCTCCCCACCGAGGGTTCATAATTAGTGGGTCCTTCCACCGAGCGGAGAAGGATCGTTGTCGATAAATTATTTTTTTTTTCACGAACCTGTTGAATCTGCCCCTGGTGACGTGTACACTCGGTGAAAGTTACAACTGATTTTGGAAAGTGTACGACTTTATCTTCTATCCTCAATTTTTTTTTTGTTAATCTGAATGCGTTGAAAGAGTTGTTAAAATTGGATAGTATGTATAAGCAACACCAGTGTTCGATATCAATATCTGATATTTTGGGATGTAAATTTATTTTTTGTACCTTGCCTTACACACCTTTATTTTTTGTTCGGGTTAATTATGCGCTGTGTATGTTTTAGAGATCAGACTTTAATTACTGAGTTTTATTTGCAATACTCTGTGTAACATATCCATATTAACAATTCAAAAATTGTAATGTATGTAGTATTACCTTTACACATGTTGTGAGTATATTTCTGTCGGAATTGATTGACTAATATCGACAAATACTATGAAAATGTGAGAAATATTTTGAAATGTAATGAAACTTTAAACAGGCTTGTTTAAGAGGAAGTCTTAAGAAGGCCTGTTTCGATGTCGTTATTACTACAATTTACAATTACTTCTTAACAATTGAGGGGCTTAGTGGAACAGGACCACATGCCATAATACTATAAATTTGCACGCCAACTGCTCTTAGGAAAAATAAAGTAAGATTTTGTTGCCCTCTTCGATAAAACACTTTAAGTACCATCGACCACAAAAACCGAAATTTAATTGTTTATATACTGTTTCTATTGTAATCTGATTTGAAGTATGCATTATGTATACCCAATAAAATTGTGCTCATTTTTTGAATAAAACAATTTGAGGACGTAATTTTACTTCTCCTATACCTTCAGAGTGATGAAGTCGTTTCCCTGATGCATCCCTTTCCCCGTTCTCGAAGGGAATATTATGTAACCTAATGGTCGTTTTTTGGCTTTCTCCGCGTTGGCAAATTGGGCCGTGCTATCTTTTTTCTACCAGTAGAGGGCTGGAACGGTGTAACGGGTGGCACGTAGCATTCGGACCGTTTCCCACAATAAAGGGCACACGTGAGCTCGTTACAGGGCGTAGGACGTAGCGTTTTTTTTTTTACGGGGGTATCCCTTACACGTCAGATCGGCTCTCGTCAGCGGCTCCTAGTGCTTTACACGGCGTATTAAACCGTCAAGCTATCCTAGTCCACGACTTGCAGTGGAGACAGTTCATCAGATTTTCCACGTTACTTCCTCCCCTCGATACCTTTAAATCCTTCGGCGTGTAATTCAGCGTCACGAATTGCCCCAAAAAATTAAATTCAAATGTCTGTATAAAAAGAAAAAGTATATTGGTCGTTTCTAATCTTAACGATTGCATTATTGAATTTTTTTATCTAAATAGGAGATCTTTCCTTACTGAGGGTGCAAGTACAACGGTACGTTAACTCCTTTCCTTTCAGAGACTAAAGATGGCACGGTGGTTAGGTTCTTAAAAATTTTCCTCACATGTGAATTCATGTTATATGAAACTAAGGACTAGTATGTACACAATGGTGGTGCTTATTTAATTGAAACAAATTTGTTTATATTTTAGGAGTAGCTACCAGCTATTGAATTTTATGTTTTTTAAGATAGAGAATATGAGTTTTTCAACATATGATTTTTTAACATACTTGTTTAACATTGAAGTATTATTCCAAAATACATTTGTGTACCAATAACCTTTAGGAATTGCAAAAATCTGTTTCGCAAACAACATTATTAGGCTAATAAAGTCGATTTCTTAATGCGAGTATATTTCTGTCCGAATCGCTTGACTAATAGCAGCAAATACTATTATAAATACTCTATAAATCCGACTCAGATTTATAGAGCCTGGTATATGGATTCGGAATTCAAAATATTAACAAACAAGCAGTCATCTCTAAAATACTATGAAATTTAATACAATTTTAACCAGGCCAGTTTCCGAGCACACAGAATAAAATATTAAGGTACTCAAGCAATATTTCAAAATTTATTTAAAAAAAACTGTTTCTTCGGCCTCCTGACTGAGCATGACCCCTTAAATCTTTCCAATCGACAATTCGACTCGCGAACCTTCTACCCCTCTCCCCTGCCTTCTGGTACCAAATTTCAAAGCGCCGTCGAGCGTGCGCGCGCGCGCTCCCGCAAGTAGAGACTCGAAAAATCTGACGTGTTCCCGAATCTCGCTTAATTAATAGCCTTATAGGGACCGAAAGAGGAAGGGGGCGACGACGTTGCGCCGAAGGACCCTCTCCTCGGCCGGAGGACTGGCCAGGCAAAGGGGGCACGTGCAGGCCACGTGTCGGTAAGAGGATATCCGTCCGTGCTACCCTAAGCGACCGCGTTCAAGGGAGAAAGACGGACAGAGGGGCCACTGGCAGCGTAGCCGCCGGTCTCAGGTGCCTCGGGTTCCTTCTTCGTTTCTCCCGTTTCTCTTCTCCGTCAGCGTGCGCGCACTGTGAATAATCCTGGAGAAGAAAGAGAGAGATAGAAGGAGTAAGGGCCGAAAAATAAAAGGAAGGGAGGCGGCCCATTCCGTGTACCGTTGCCGCTTGGCCGCGCAACGATTTCGCGCCGCGTACACGAGCGTTAATCCCCCGGACCGCGGTGAATTCGGCTTCGATCTCGATCGGTCCTACGGAAGGTGGAGGGTTAGCGACTTTGGTGGACGATTACGAGTTACTTTCGGTTCGATTAATAGGGTTCGAGAGGCTTCTAAGTTCGAGAACGTAGTATTTTTATGCGGTGAATTTGAGCTCGGTGGGTCGAACGAATTGAACCTGATGGGTTTGTATATTTTTTGACAATTCAATGGGGGGTTTGAAAAAGGGCCTATGGTGTAGTAGTTGCTTTTTTTACTACAGCGGGCAATGTATTGTTTTTACGGTTTAATGTAAGTTTTATGAAATGTAACATACGACCTTATTCTAGGCATCCATTAAATTAATGTTCTTTGTTAGTTATACGTTCGGTCTGATTGGTAGACTTCGAGAGGCTTCTAAGTTTGAGGAAGCAGTATTTTTATGCATTTAGCTCGGTGCAAAGAAATAATTGAATCTGATTTATTTCTATATTTTTTTGATGTTTAATTTTGATGGAATATATTCTTTGTTAGATACACGTTTGTTCAGGGTGAACACTAAATAGAATAGAAAGACGAATTATTACATTAGAATGATTATGGAAGCACACTGCCTAGGATGTACCTAAATACAGTGACTCAAAAGTTTGTTTGTGAGGCATTGTCACTTCCAGTCAACCAAATTATTTACCAAAATTCCAATTTTATTTCAAAATTACGAAGAATTTATCGCGAAAGGGTGATAAAAGTAACGCCATAAATATAAAAATAGAAATTGCATAAAATCTGTTATACCTCATCGTGATTTCAGATGTTTATGAACGAACGTGCGAGTCACTGTAAATTAACCGCTAGTCAACAGTCACAAGAATGAACTAATAAAATCCCCCAAAATTCCCCGATTCTCACAATACCGTTAAAATTCCCTGCCAATTTTTCATGTACCGAATGAAAAACGAATATCCCTGCCAGGAAATTACCGAACGTCAGGTGATTACCGGATAATATTAACAATATCGTATTCCCCAAGAATATACAGAAAATCAGCCATAAAACAATGTACAAATAAACGAAAACAGATCACCATGCCCCATTAATCATCGTAACCGTGTGTATACCAGCGATTCTGTACCCAGTAAAAATTCCCCCGTCTCTGTTTGTTTATCCCCGCGGATTAAAGCTAATTCAGAGCGGCACACCAGTGCACGCCCACGATTACGAAGCTGTGCGTGTCCAGCTCGAGGGCCCCGAAAAGGTGTAACCGGACAAACGGACACGGAAAAATTTCATTCCACAAAAGTTTGGTTCGCTTTTACGATTGTCCACTTCGAGGGAGAGAAACCAGGGAAAATCGTAGGCGAAATCCCGTAATCCCCGCGGTGACCATTGATCAGCACGCGTTTCCTACGACTGCGTGCCGTCGACGGAGATTTCCGGCCAGTGGGGCACAATAGCCGAGAAATATTTTCCAGACGTCGGGCCCACCGGGCCAGAGGAACCGTCGAAGCGTTGCAGGACATTCTGAATATCGTTGTCGTTTGCCAGCGTATAACTGGCCCTCCCTGGTCATTCATCGGGTCTCGACTTCGTTCAACGACTCGTTCTGAGCTTGGACGCGTGCTTGTGGGCGAGACACGACCCCAGGGTACAATGGCGACAATACGGGCACGGGGTGGACCGTTTAGGGGGCGCACGGGGTCGCTTTTGTGAAAAACGGCCGCCCCCGATACGGAATTGCCGCATATTTCGAAGGGCCCGTGCTGCCTGCTTCTCCTTTCTGATGTCTCTATTCCAGGCACTCCCCCTCCCCCCGACCCTTCGATACCCTTGTTCGCTTCCCTTTCTAGTGGCTGGGCTTTGTGATCTCTTTTGGGGGATCGTTGGTTCACGGTGATGATGAACAACGTATTACCGATGCTTCTTTAGGCCTGTTTTTCTGGCCTGGTCTCAACACTTTGCACGCTTTTTATGGTGTCTCTGCTAATATTTGATCGCTGTTGTCGTGGGATGATCGAGGAATGAATTTGATGTACTTTTTTGGTGTTGATTCTAGTGTATTCTCGGTATTTCTACGTCTTATTCGACTGAATATTAGGTGTAGTAAGTAATTCAATATTTTTTAATGGAATCAGTATTTCGGTCCGTTAGAGGACAAGCATCTGTATCTACTGTTTGATTTGTACTGGTAATGATTCTCCGAAATCTTACAGTATTTTTACCGCACTAAAATTTAGTTTAATCTTTCAAGCATAAAAACGGGGATGATAATAAGTTATTTATAATAATTCTGCGTTTACAAAATTGTTTAATTTCAAAAGCGTGTTCAATGCTTTTCCAGAATCGAAGATGCGAAGGCCTTGATTTAAAGAAAGGAAACACAAAATTTAATATACATATTACACAATAGTAATTAAAAATACGGAAGTAAACTAATTTTCAGGTCCAATTACTCACACTTTTACCGTGTCAAAGAACGTAGTTCGCGTCGAAAACGACCGAGGAAAATAGAGCAACGTTGTTCCCATTCTGCCGGCGACAGAAGCTAAAACAACTCCGAAGGCAGAACTTCATTAAAGTGCAGCGAGGGAACCTTGACCAACTTTAGCCAGCGACGAAATCAACAAAACCGACGGCGTGCACAGCTCTTCGCGCTCTCTGATTCCGCCGCAAATTTGCATCGAATATTTAGCAAACGTGAGGGGGACCCCAAGAGAGAGAGAGAGAGAGAGAGTAGCATAATCGTGACAATGAGCGTAACAATTTCCTGCGTTCCGAAAATGTCTGTATTCCCAGCGGAAGAAATTCGAAAGAAAGGAAGTAGCAAATGGGGGTAGTCGAGAAATTAAACGTGCAGAGTTTTCTCTGCCAACTGGGAAAACACGGTTTCCAACCAGAAACAATAATAGTAGACACTCGTGTACAGAATGAAATCATTTGGTTTTTGAATTTGTTACTGGGAACAATACAGTATTCCGACGCGATGGTTTTAATGGCTGCACTCACTAGGCTGCAGAGGCTTTATCGATGCCGTGTATTTGCAACGCAAATGAAACGATAAATAGATTGAACTGCCTTGCCAAAGAATTTTGCATTTTTCAGAGAGTGTTATTTTTATGATCTCTGATATGCATCTTTTTTCTTCTTCACTCACAATATTGTGTAGTTTAATAAGAAAAAGTGGTTTAGTCTTTCAAAACATATATCTACGAGTATAAGTATATGAGTTTTTGTACAGCGGAAATAAACATGTCACCTTGGTTTCAAATACTTAAAAAAAAAAGAGATAATTATATTAGGTGTACTAATAAATAGTCCACTATTCGTGTAAAATTCCGTATTTGTTTTGAAATAATTCATGAGATCAAAAGAATTGTTCGCCAAGTTAAAATAGTTCGAATATGAAACAAGGAATTGATAAAATCAATATTTAATAATTTGTTTATTTTCATACCTGAATTTATGAATTTTTAGATACACATAGTGTTCATTCACTGGTGCTTGTTCATTTACTGGTACATCCACTTTACGACCCCTACAGTAACAAATCTCAGTAACGAAACTGTAATAATATTAAACAAAATATCAATAACACTGTTACGCTATGAATCGCAGTACCGCTCAATTTGTTCCCGAAAACGCAACAAAATAGACCAGTGGGGGATGGACGGCCGTTCCTAACGCTCCGAGGACGTATTGTGCGCCTATCAATGAACGAACACAAATTTTAACAGTTCATCCGGTTACGTTGATCCCGAAGGTATAAGCGGTTTCACGGACCGACCCCCGAAACGCAAGGTTTTCTCGCTGATTCTATGGGGGTCTCTCTTTCATCGGTTTCCGTCGAGTCCCACTCATGGGGGGTTCTCGACGGGCGGGGCCCCATTCTCCGTGGGGCGCCAGTGTTCATTGTACCGTCACTGCGTGTTTAGTACTCACGCGTCAAGTTAACAGCATCCCTCCCCTTCTCACCTACCTTTTCTTTCTTTTTTTCTCTTCTTTCCTCCTCTATTTCCATCGACCAGATCTCTTTCCCCTTGTACATATCCGCGTCTTCGTTCGGTGGCTCTCTCACACCGTCGGCGACCACGATTTTTCTCAGACCTCGAGCCGAATAGTCGCCGACTGTTTCTTTATGCTTACCGTTAAATAACTCATTTCGTTTGCATGTTTATACAGGGGGGTCGATCGAGAAATTCGGCACCCTGTTGTTCGTGCAACGACATCAGAGTTTTCACGCGAATTCTGATTCAGTAGCTGTCGAGATTTTCATGAGTACGATTTTCGCCTAGTTAAGGATTCCGCCTGCAGAGGACAGGTGGTAGCCCTCGAAGCTACATTAAGTTGTACAAATTTGACAGGAAGATAAGATCGTTCCGTCCACTCACGAGAAACCTAAATAACCGTAGTGATACCCAGAAATGTCCCCAAACATCACTTTATCCCACTCAGCTCCATACCTTTTCAAAAACTACAATCTAAACCTCGACCATAACCTGATTTTATCTCGAATCACGTCATGAATCACCGTCACCGCTGTACGACAAAGATCACTGAAGCTCGACTATAAAACTGGCCCTCACCGATCGAGAAAGGTAGCATAATCGGTGTAATCGGCTCCTGATAAGAGACTCCAGGCCAGACTATCCGCCATCTTTTCTCGAGCTATCGGTTGCACACGTTTCCCCATCTATTTCACCTTAAAATCCAAACACAAGACACTGGTGGAGGGGGCAGAGAGTCGAAACCCGGTCTTCATAGCCGACAACTTACTTTCGTCAACGTGTTTTTCTGCATTCCACGCGGACTCCCTGTAAACACAGGATTTTAATCGCGCCACGAGGCCCCAAGATTGCGCGCGCGCACGATGACACCCCCCCCCCACCTCTCCAGATCAGCGGTGATGTTCGTCGCGGATTCCATCATTCGACGGGCGTTATCGTAGCCACCGGGGACGGCGCAGACGGTTTCCGTCTACATTGCAAACGGGGGAACCGGTTCCTTTTTATGACGGAATATCGGACGGACCCGGCGGTCCGTCGGTTCTGTTTCAGCTGGTCGCGCGGCTCCGACCCGGTTTCATCCTTGCCCGTCTCTCTACGCCGCGCTGGCCGGCTGCTCCCTTCTGTCCTCCTCTTCGCCGCTGAAACCTGTCGCTTTTATTTCTGCCTTTTTCTTTTTTCACCGCGGACGCAACACCGGGAAGGAAGCGGTGGGTGCGCGCGTTACGCTCGAGCCTCGGCTGGGCCCAACGGGGAAAAAGGATGAAAACCGGGGGCCCTTTTTGTTGCGTCTTTTGTTCCAGACCTGGCTACACGGTCGTTTCCAGCGAATCGAGGTTAGCAGATTTCTGCTGGATCGAGGACGAGATATACCGAGTCGCAGTCAGGAGATGAACTTTAATCAGCCGTGGAACATGGGGGTCAATGGCGAACGAGGAAGACTCTGGACTCCTGGATATGTATTAATTTTGATTTTTGAAGGGATGAAGACGAGGTAAGTCGTTGTTGACACCTGTCTTCCTTTGCTTCTTTATTTATGCAGTTGAATATTCCTGAAATCGAAGACAAATGTTATAGTCACTACACTGTGTGACATAATTATAAAACCACCCTAAAATTTTCAATCCTTATATTTTGTGGTTAAAATAAAAGTGAACCATTTTTTTTTATAGGCTACAATCAATCCGTTTGTGGAGAAACATTATTTACCAACACGATTTTAGACATGGCGTATTTGGTTCGTTTTTACTTTAAGTACAAAATATATGATTTGAGGGTATATTTTCTGAGGGTTGTTAACATTGAAAATTTCATCGTGTTTAACGTCACTGAAGACTCATACCTTAGATACGCTCCGATTTATAATACATATTGTTTGTTCGTAATTTATATATTTTTCTTACTTTATATCATTCTATATACGTTCTTACTTTCTGGAACGAAATAATTTTCGAAAATCATTTTAGCATGGATTGTTTGAAAAAAGTAAAGAAATCTAGTCATTTCCATGGCATCAATTAAAAATATAACTTGAGAATTCTTTACGATATAGAAGTAACAGTAATATCATTTTAGGTCCCAATCGACCCGGAGAATTCTTGAAAAAGAACAAAAATGTATAATAATATAATTTATCTCGTTTATTTAATAAATAATAATAATAATAAAATTTTGAAATAAAGTGTCTCCAGAATACCTGAAATTGCTATTATGTACAGGCGTCAAAAGCATAATTTTCAATAAAATTTTCAAATTCAAAAAAATCATTTTCAAAGATATTTTCCTTCAAATTCAAATTCTGGGTTAATTTAACCACTGTGATAGCCTGGAGGGTTAAGAAAGTATACGCAAACGGAAATAGCAAATCTTACCGCGCAAACTCGGTCAATGAAGGAAAAGAAATCGGCGTGTTCGTTCGGTCGTCTAGCGATTTCAGTCTATCGTGGACACCGGACCGAGACACGGTCGTTGTGTAACGGCAAGAAAATCAGCGGGCCAAAAAGTTTCGTGCCGCGGATAGAGAGGCGAAACGGACAATGTCGTGTACAAAGGCTGCGGGGCCGGCTCGCCGGGGCAAAAAGATGAAGGCCGTTACTGTTCCGCCGAATCGACTTTCCAGAGAGCGAAATAAAAAAGGCCCCGAGGTCCCGCGCGCTGTGAATACCGCAGAAATCGTGGCCGGATGCAACTGCCCGCTCCGCTGACTCCTGGAATACACCTCGAGGAATCGTCCACGAATTTTACCTGTACATACATCGAACCCATCCCTCCCGCCCCATCCTCTAACCCAATTACAGCAGTAGCCTTTCGGGTGTTTCCGCGACGAAAAAAAAAAGTTCATGGGCTAAACGACGATCACGCGTGACTCTTGCGTGACGAAGGTGCAGACGCTAAGCCACCGTGTAATTTGGTTGTTTATGCAAATGTCGGGGTAGTTAAGTGAACCGTTCGTTGAATGGCCGGGGATGGTCTTTTATTAAAAATACGGCAAAGTGAGTGTAACGACTGGAACCGTGAATTTTGGCTTTCAATTCGAAGCGAAAATGAGGTGCTTGGGTTAGGTGTCTCGTGTGCTGTGGGCATTTTGGTTCGTTTGATCCTGTGGCTGTTTTATTCAATGCTATGGCTGTGTATGTATCGACATACTGTTAGATTGCTTTCATTTTAAACACTGGAGATTGTTCTGGAACTAAATTTATGTGACTTCGTTGTAGTAATTTAAGGTGGAGTCAAGGTTTATGGCAGATTCACTTATTGGAGTACCGTAAGTTGGGGTAACTTTGGCTCAGTCAGAGTAACTTTGTTCTAAAGTCAGAAAACGATCATTATCGATTTTGTAGCTTTGAAAATTGTGAAGTTAAGTTGATAGAAAAAGAGCTGAAAAATCGAAAATGGTCGTTTTCTGATTTTGAACAAAGTTACCTCAATTTACAGTACGTTGAGTATGATCTCACACTACCAAAGTTCCTGAGACGTGAAAACTTGTAATCTTCATAACCAGTCTTAAATAACGAATAATAAATAATTGTGAAAAATAAAAAGAGAACAGTTCACGTCTACGCTTCAGACCTAACGCAGACACAACTAATATTTACGAAACAGTTATCTTTAAACATTGAACCGGGGCTCCACTATAATATATCCTGTCCGCACGTTGCTCACACCAGCCCCGTATTGTTTGTCATCCAAGTAGTACCAAACCAGTTACAGCTAAAGTGGAAGGAAACAGAATATCTAGCGGGGAAGGTGGTAGGGACAACTCCGTGTGGCACTAATCCGTAGTAAAATCGGTTGTGCTCACCCCGGGTGCTTGCTTATCCTCGGTCAAAACCTAATAAGCAACCTAATTTCCCTCTCTCCCTCCATCGAGAGCATCGTCGTACAAAGAGCTAGGAGAGGAGAGAAAGACAGAGAGACACCCGAATCACCTGGTCAAAGGGTGTATAACACGGTCTGGGTACAATACAAGCCCGTCTACGCCACTGTGTGTGTTGCAGCCGCACGTAGCCGCCTGTCCTCCGCCGCAGACGATTCTCTGGAGCAGAGCGTGGAGCAAAGAGTACAGTCCCCGTAAATAGAAAGAGTCAAGCTAGAGGGATGGTTAGACGAAGAGAGGCGCAGCAGGGTTAGGTGGATACGAAGGGGGCGTGGCCCGGCCGGTTCGTCCGGCGAGTGGAGAAGGGGTGAAAGTAGGCGGTCTTTCGGGGAACCGTGTCCGCCCCACCTTGTGTCGCACCGCGGTTTCCAGGGTTCCGCCGTGCGGCGGCGCTGCCTCTGGCCTGGAACCAGTTGCAGCTGTGCCGGGTTTCCTCACTCCGCAACGCGGCTTCGTCTCGGCAGACGGACCTGTATTTACCGTGGCGCAGCGTGCTCGCGCGTACCTCGTTCCCTGGCGTCGTTCCTCTCGAACGTGTCGTCGTCGTCGTTGTCGTCGGGTTTCGTTGGTGTTCCGTGGGCACGAGGCACATGCGCGGGGCCATGCAACGGGCCTGATGTTCCGCGACCGGTCGTTCCTTCGGCGGAGGACGAACTGAGAGAGATCGATCTCCTTCCCCCACGTTTCGATGCCCCAAAGGACATCTCCCCGAGAGTGGTAGTATAAAATTGAGTGCAGGTGCGCGGACTAACCGGAGAGCTGTTGTTGGCTCCCTTCGATCGTCGTCCTTTAGTGATTACATTCTGTGGGAAACCGGGTCGTTCGCGCGGTTTACTGACGATGGAACCAGGGATTGTACGGATGGATTCTTCGGTGTCACGGACTGACTGTCCAGTCTGACACTGGCTCGCGTGGATGAACCTCGCATACAGTGATTGTGCAGTGAGAAAGGGAGGAGGGTGTACTCCGTTCACCTGGGTAGAACCGTGACTGTTCTCGGTTGTCGGCTGGGCCTTGGATGATACAGGGGGGAGTATATATAACTTAGGGGGTGATTCTTTCATCGGCGAGATGTGCCTGTGAGCGATAACCGTCTTTGCCAGGACAGAATTACACTGTCTGGTTGTTATTCCCCGAAAAGACCTGCGTGGGGGTTTAGGGTAGTGACGTTTTTTTTTTTTGTTGTTGAGTGGGGAATTGTCGTTTCGGGACCGAGAGGTACTTAGGCGAAGCAAGGGGCTACGGGAACAAGGTGTGTGATCGTGCTGGAGAAGGAAGAAGAGGAGACAGAGGAAGAGAACCTGCGCAGCGGACGCCATCTCCGCGTTATCGGCAAGCGGATCCTCCGGGACTCCCCCCCAAGCAGCTTCGGCGTCGCGCACCCTCGGCGGGAACTACCCCGCGACAGCAGCCACCCTGATGGGAGTGTATGAGGAGCGCGCCCCTCCTACCACCGGCATGCACTGGGTGAGTGTCATCCCTCTGTTTCTCTCTTCCTTTGCTTATTGGCCGTGCACGGATCGTCAAGGGCTACCCCGGCCCCCTCCCTTCTACCTTTGTGTCGCGCGGTGGCCTCGATGATCTGTGGATGATGATCCTTGCCCTCCCCCCCTCCCTCCACAAACCGTTTGATCTTCCTCGTGTCTGCACTCTCGCGTGTTGACACTTCGCGAAGAGGCTTCCCGGGATAGAGGAGCTCGGGATTAAATTCTAAGGGAGGGTTGGTACACCGAAATGGATTTTGGAGCCCTCTTGGCGGTACAAGAGGACACGTCGCAGTGGCCTCGAGTGATGATCTCCGACGTTCTGATCTTCGTTTGACAGTTGGATTCAGGAGAGATTAGTGGGTAGCTAGATTTACTTGAAACTAGGTTAGGAAATCTTTGATGTGGAATGGATGGTTTCTTCAGGGGATGATACTTCATGGTGAACTAGATTGTTCGACTCAGGCTAACATTTAATACTCTCTGCGTATGTTATGATGACTTTTCGATTTAGTTCAAAATTCACTCGTTAATCGGAACAATTCACAAACCTTAAAAATGCCGATGTTATCGTAGATAACACAACAATCCTACAAATTATTCACTTCAGTAATTTTAACGGATCTACGATCCTGAACTCCCGCCAATTCAGTTGTCAGAACTTCTGTCACCTTGAAATCTTCGTCGTTGAAATCCAAATGCATCCAAATACGTAAACACCAATCGAATGTAATCAGGTTGCTCCAACTGGTCTAGACACTGTCGTGTTTCTCTGTTAAAAATTCGAAATACCTTCGACGTAAACGACATCCAAGCGATGACTATCAGCGTAACGAGACACATTACACCAAGTGGAGTTGAAATATTAATTGAAAACCCGGCGTGTCCGGGACTAGGATGAAAAGGGATCGCGCCGATGGGGAACCACGGCGACAGTCTCGCGTTGTACCTCTTAATGGAAACAAATCCCGTGCCGTTGGATAATTCGATCCAACAATTTTATTGCTCCTGTTTCCGTAATTGGAATATTGGCCGGTCGTCGTCGCGCGACCAGTCGCGGGACGAGTCCCGACGCTTATCGGCGACGTAACGCCCGGCGGTGATATATTCGACCGGGCAACCGCGACACGGGCGAAACGGGTTTCTTGATTCCCGACGTTGTAGATCGGTGTCGACAGAAGAAAGAACGAAAAAAAAAAAAAGAAAAGACCGACGAGCGTAGTCTCTCTGTGCGTGGAGAAGACGCGCGCACAGGGTTTCGTACGGAACGCGGCAAAGGTCGCGAATTTTTTTCGTGTCTACCTGGGGGATAATGAATCGGGACACGGGAGGATCTTGTCTGTTAATTGGATTCTTGTGAACGATGGAAAATGTCTGCTTGGTCGATCATACACGGTTATCAAGAAAATTAGAAATTCTTTTCGAAGAGGGGAATAAAAAAACATTACACGAAAATCTCGAAGTTCCTTCGAGACCAGTGTTACTTGGAGGGTTGTATTTTCTTGGAATATTCTTCTTCAGTTTCTAACGGAAAAACATTATAGGAAAATTTCGAGATCCCTTCGAGACCAGTGTCACTCGGAGGGTTGAATTTTTTCGGAATATTCTTCTTCAGTTTGCAATAAAATAACATTGTATACAAATTTGAAGTGGTGAATGTTGATTAGAGACGATCTGACAAGTTTCTCGATGGTTATAGGGGGATTGATGATTGTTCCAAAATTGGAGTAATCTAATAATAAGCTTCGACTTAATGTGAGGATATGACAACTGTAGTTTAGAAACTTAGTGATTTTTTACTGTTGACGAGTAGCAATTTTGAAGACACTGACAGGAGTTGTAACCCATACACAATTCCGACTTTTCTGTCGTCCACCTGCATGAATGAATTAAATATATAGAATTATTTGTGATGAAAAACGGAAATATACGTAGACCATTATGACAAAATAAACTAAACTATTTGTAGTTGAAACTTATAATTCCTAAGATCTTTGTGAAGTAGGTAATGCACTTCGATTTCCTCTATATACACTACCGATCAAAAGTGTGGAATTAGGTCTGATAATTAAAGAAACAGAATAATATTATTTTATGATAATCATATCAGAATAATATTATTTTATGATAATGTTACTTTATGGTAAAGTAACGTGCTAAACTGATTGGAAATGATTTGTATATGTCAGATTCCATCACATTTATTATATCGTTACAGAATAATGAGTTACTGTTCCATCAATCACGAGCACTTGTCCTATAATTTTGATCGATAGTGTACGTAGAATACGAATGTAGAAGAAATCGACATGCATTATCTATTTCGAAAGAATGTTGGAAAATAATTGTAGATTACATTCTTCGTACATTTACATTCGTTTTCATTTAAAATCCTGTACAAGACAGTTGCACGACGGTTTCATATTTGTTTTCCATCTTGCAACGCGTTTCGAATGTACGAACAATGTACGATCAGCGAGAACGGCGTTCATCTTCGAGGAATGTTAATTCCGTTTTAAACGACTGCTGAATGGCCGCCACCGCCGTTAACGGGTACACCTTGTAAACAAACGTAATTGATTGTTCCGTGTCACCGTGTTGCCCGCTAATTGAACCGATGCATTAACCGGCGGCTACGCCGACGAAAGCCGGTGGACATCGAAACCACCGTGTTATTCCATTGAATTCGTTTCTTTTCCTTCAATTCACTTTTCCATATTGAATTCATCGAGATTCAGTTTTCTTTCATTCTCGACAAGTTGAACTTTCCGGATACCATTTGACATTTCTTCGATACTCGATTAGTGGACGTTTGAACTTATCGATTCTATCGTCTGTCATTGCAACTTTCGTTAGTACGATGCTTCAACCGTATGGACAAAATTGTACAATATTCTCAGTTTACTCCGACTCCCTTGCGGGTCAAGTACAATTCATAAATTACTATTATCAATTAATATTCATACCGGCTAATATAGGCCAATATTACCATGTATCGATTTTGCATCTTTGCAAATTGTTAAACTAAGTTAACATTCTACGTGGAAAGCTGTTTCACATGAAAATACACGCAAAATCGAAAATGATTGTTTTCTGACTTTGGGACAAAGTTACCCTGATGGAGTTAAAGTTATTCCAACTTACGATCCCCTTTTTCTCCACTCAACTAACACGAATTAAGAGTAAATACTTCTTACTTTCGTCATCTTTCACAGCTGTTTCGTACACTTCGAACTATCGATCGTATAAAAATTCCTCGACCGAACCATACGACATTCTTTCCGATACTTGAAGAGTCGAAGACCCTGAAAAGACACAAAGATGTTATTGTCGAGGCGTTCGCTCGTATCCTTCTAGCAACTGTTTATCAACCACCACTGAGAAAGTTTAAAATAAGATCCATTATTTGAATATCTCTTTTTTTCTTCTCGAACGTCGACGATTCAGGTCACGAGAGAGGAAGAAAAAAACTATCGAGAGTATATACTCCTATCCGTTTCATTAAAGCCGCGAAAAAGGTTCGAAGCGTTCGGCGGATATATCTCGGCCCAGGCCCGACTAATAAATTACTGCTCGGGCACAAACGGGCCACTATCACGAGCAGACACGTTCGTGGCACGATGCCCTTATCTCATCGAAGTTACAATAATCACACTCTCCTCGGCCCGGCTACAGACTGACGCACGTACGCGTGGAAAACATCGAGAGCGTCCGGGGAGACTAAACGTCGCCGAATACGGGGGGACCAACGATAACACCGCCGATTCGCGGGATCCCGACGAGAAAAACTTCCGGTACCACGATCTACGGCGACCTCCGCGGATGCCTTCGATCCTCGCGAGCTCTGGAGAATCGACTGTAAATTCGAAACACATTTTTATTCACGAAATCGTTGAATGGAAATGAATCGTTTGGAGCATTTGATAATCAGTTCTGTAGCTGAAAATGTGGCTGAAGGATGATTTAGTTATCGAATGACGTGTAGGAAGTACATAGATTGAACTAGTTCTGGGGAACCGATTGAAAATCTGAAACTCATTCGGATTCACGAAATTGAGATAGGATTGAAATGAATCGTGGGGAGGCTTTGATAAGCACTTTTGAAGCTGAAAAAGTAACTGAAAGATGCTTTAGTTATCGAATGACGTGTAGGAAGTAGATTGAACCAGTTTTGGAGAACCGATTGAAAATTCGATTATCCATTTTTATTCGTGAGATTGAGATTTGATGGGGATAATCAGTTCTGACGCTCGAAACGTGGCTGAAAGATGCTTCACTTATCGAATGACGTGTAGGAAGTAGATGGAACTGTGATATCGGTGATTCATCATTGATTTCATTTGGGAACGATAGGTACTTGCAAAATCCGATGTTAGCCATTTTAACACGAGGTGTTCTCGTAGATTGTTACAGTGACTCAAATTTGTTCACGGAAAGCAGTCATATTTATTTCACCAGATTATCTATTAAACTACGACTCATATTTCAAAATTAAGAACAATTTATCACGAAAGTATGATAAAAGTAAAAATCATGATGACATGTAACTAGAAATTGTAGGAAAATTTGTAGGCTTAATTGTAATTTGGAAAGTGTATGAACGAATATGTGAGTCACTGCGAAAGTAGGTGGAAATGTTTATAAGTCAGTGGAAATACTCGAAATAGTAACAATACTCACAAGTAGACACTATATGTGCCAGTGATTATAAAAGTGGATTAAGTAAGAAATCTGAAAATATTCAACGTATCGCTTATTTGGTGTTACATCGATTTACGTTGTAATAATATGAAGGCATTTCTGTCGAATATTTAATTGACTTAAACCACTTTCATAAATACCGGGACATTATTTCCACTTGAAACATTACATCTCCCCTTTTCACCCCAATTTCAATATTAATAACTCCACAATTACGAACCGTAGTGGTCGTCACAGACAAGATTGTGATACATTCCGACAAGATTTCTCAGTAGCCAAATAATTTTCTGCGAAAATCTCTCGGTCCTCTCAAAAACTCATCGCGGATCGTAATTCACGTCGACGTCGGGGTCCTGCGCAGTGATTTATTCTCGTGTTTTCGAGTGGCGGGAAAATCGAGGTTTCGAAATGCTCGTGAAGTCCAAGCTTCCTAGATGGGAACGGTACCGCAACTGAAAAAAAAAAAATCATTTTTTCGTCGGGGCTCTATCCGTTCTCTCGGCTGTTTCGCGGCGATAAAATAATCGGCGGCGCGCGAAGGAGATTAGGACGTTCGGACGCGCACGGCGCCCGTGGACTTTACGCGATACGCTTTTAATCGGCCACTCCGTCGCTGCCGTCGCAGCCTCGGTAAACAAAATATTTACGCGACTTCGTGCTTCATTCTGATCATCGTCTGGGTTAGGTCGCGTACCCTGGGCGTGGACCAGCGAGAAATTTATTAGGTAACTGGTATCTATTAGATATAGTTGAGCATAATTATATTCGAATAACATGCAGTGAAAAGTTGCAGTGTCTAAGAGCATCATCCTGAGTGTTAAACAGTTAATGAGATTAAACAATTGTTTTCCAAAGTGTCTACTCATTCAAGAAATATTATTTTATCAGAAAAAATTAGAATTTCCACGTTTACACGAGTAAATTTGACGAAATAATTTTTCATCTTTTTTTTCGTTATTCGAAACTCTTTATTTAGATAACGAATTTGCCCATTTCTGTCATTAGGTTAGATATTGTTGGGTACACTTCATTCCAGCAGCCACCGTAGATTAACGATGGCGATACATTTGAATTATATGGGTATTTGATATCCATACGTATTGATACCCAGAATTTCGATACACATGTATATCGGGAATGAAATATCGATATCGATGAAAAATAATTTTTGACAGAAAATTTCCCCAGGAATTGATCGGCGATACTCATAATTCGTGGGGAGTTTTATGTGTTTCGTGAACGTTAATTAAAGAAAGTAGGATTTTGAAAATATTCAACAATTGTAATTTTTGCTGGTACGAATTTGCACCAAGGTGTGCTTATTACGGGTTAACGGGGCCCCCGAACGAATGGCGGCGAACCGGCGGATGGGCGACGGAGGAACCCGCTACCGGTTTTGTTCCGCCGGACAGAAATTAATTTTGACGGGAACACACGGGCCTGTCTTCTAATCCGAATTATTCTCGTGAGCATTCGAAGGGCCATTTCCCTTTTGGGTCGACGCAGAAGTTACCTGACCGGTCGATTGAAATCGATCGGACAGAGCTCGACGACAGATGATTCATTTCAGTATCCTTGCTTGGTTTCACCTGAAATATTACTCTGATTTAATTCCAATGTTATGCGTTTGTTGAGAATACAGGAGACTAGGGGCAAATGCAAAAATTTGTCTCCTTGAATCTGCAACTTTTAAATTTTGTAGAATTTTTTAGAAATTCGTACACAATGACAAACCTTGATTATTGGACGATATAATTGAACCTAAAAACTTGAAATATAATGCAACAGTTTTTTAAAATAAGACTTTCTGTAAAATGATTCATTTGTTACTTTTATTCCTACCCCTAGGGACGATTGTAACACCGTATCTAATTTGAAGAAAAAAAGCCAATTAATAGAATAGATGCTTTTAAATGATATTTCTTGTATGGTCTGCACTCGAATTTCTCAGTGGAATGGCTTTCTTCTTGTCGGGACAAGAGAGTTTCTTGTTAATCGACATTTGTAAGTTTGAAATAATTCCTCGAGATTATTGGTGGCGTTTGTCTTTCGACGGATAGATCGCAATTCGAGCCTCGATTAATCGCTGAAATTAACAACCGGTTGACAACGGTTGGCAGCGGAGAACGCGATCTGAATTTTCCGTGGAACGCTGGGTAAACCAATATCTCGGGGTCGGGTCGTGATTCTTGGCCTGCAAGGCATGCGCCGCTTTCTGTCACTGCAAGTCTCAGCGTTGAATAATCGTTTTCTCGTGTTGTCGCGTAAACCGCCGAATGTTTGCTTGTATTACGACGGTGTGAACGATCTCTCCCTGGATCCTCGACCTTTTCCTCGATTTTTCGATCGATTCATGGCGAATTTTCGACCAGAACCTATCTTTCTCACTTTCTATGCCAATATGTAGCGATAAGGATCTTAATTTTTGGAAGATAACGAATTCTACTTCAGAAACGTATTTTTAGTCATTATATCGATGACCACGAGTTGAAAAGGGGACAGATAAATACCTAGTGATTAATGAAGAAGTGGAGGAAATATTTTTCAATCTTGTAATGTCTTTAGTTCAAAGTATTATTTAATTTTTGATACAATTTCGATCTCTTTAATATTCTAATTAAGAAAGGTTAACCTCTGGTGCAAGTATCTTTTTGAACTCGTTGGAATCGCTTCTGCACGAATGAAAAGCAAATGGTCGTCAGAATAAAGAAACTCGTCGATTTGAAGAATGATAATAATAAGACAAATTTCAAAATAGATAAGATTATATGGTTGTCGATATGCCGGAAACGTAAGAAAATCACGGAGACTTACAATTCCTCAAAGTGGTGTTACGTGTGCCTCGTTCCAAATCGATCAAATTGCTCGTCTTCCCTTCGTCGCATCTCGATCTCCGATGGTTGTGCAATTGTCGCACCGGATTTACGGCAAGGACACAACGTTGATTCGATTTAATATCATCACAAAATACGGCTCTTCTTCCTCGAAATTCTTCGTCTTTTTCCGTCTTGACGCAAAAGTCGCTCGATCGGTGTAATACGTCGAGCGTAGAAATCGAAAAACGATGAATTATCGGGTAGAGATTCGAAGTGGAAACACGACATTGCACCGGACTTCGATGATTCATCGAACTTGCAAAACCCACGTTTTGTAGTAAATAAGTCATAAGTGGAAACACGACATTGCACCGGACTTCGATGATTCATCGAACTTGCAAAACCCACGTTTTGCAATCGACTGTAAAAGCGTAATAGACACCCACTGGTTTTTTACGAATTAATATTCATGGTGATCGAAGTGTTCCGCGGTCGCAGTGAAAAGTCGTCCGATAAGTGCGTCAAAATTTTACGATAATCGAAGCCGTTGAAACGCTTCGCTCCAGAAAGAGAAACGCCGATCAATCACTTCCTTTCACTCGCGTAGTAATTATTAATTACATTTGCTGCGATACGCGAAGTATTCATTTTACTGTACGCCATGCGTCTAAATATTCTCCGGATAGTTAATTACAAATGGAATTACGGGAAGAATCGTAAGAACTTGGAAATTTTTAATTTCTTATGTGGAAAGATTAACTATTAGTTTTTCTAGTCCATTCCTTCGATAAGAATGAAAATCAATTTTATTAATCACTATATATTTGTAATAAGAGAGGGCTGATCTCTTATTGCGAAATACTCTGTTCGGATAACAGAACGTTCGGATAGTATAACGTTCGAATAGTAGAGTACTCATCAAATGGGTGTTCAGATATGGGAGGCTCTACTGTGTAATCCCTCTACGAATAAAATCATACACCGATAAACAATTCCTCTGGTATAACAGGAACGCTCGGATAGTACAACGTTCGAATATTGGACGTTCGGATACGGGAGGCTCTACCGTTTAATCCTTCTACGGTGAAAATTATAAACCATAAAACAATTCCTGTGGTATAACAGGAATGCTCGGATAGTAGAACGTTCGAATATTAGAATACTCATCAAATGGGTGTTCAGATATGGGAGGCTCTACTGTGTAATCCCTCTACGAATAAAATCATATACCAATAAACAATTTCTCTGGTATAACAGGAACGTTCGGATAGTAGAACGTTCGAATTTCGAATAATGGATGATCGGATACTGGTGGCTCTACCGTAGATGGAATCCAGCCCAAGGAAGGGTGGGGGGAGTTGTTCTGGCAGGGACTTTTTGCTCGCCCGGGTTGCAACCGCCACCGAATAACCGGAGGTGGCACGGTAGCACGAGCAGAGACCACGGAGACCAATATTTTTCGTCCGCGAGCGGGGCCGGCCGGTTGGTAGCCGGTCGCCGCCGCGGAGAAGTGCAGATAGCGGGTCAGTTTATCGGTTCTCTGCGGTGTTAACCGTCCGTCGCCCACGCGTTTCAAGAGAGAAACCACAACCGTCCACGGCCGTTTGCTCGCTCGCTCGCTCGCTTGCTCGCGCGCGCGCTCGCGACCGTCGAGGCTGTTTATTGTTATCACTATCACACGGCCACGGGGGGAAGCTGATACGACGCGCCAACACGGGTGGACGCGCGTGGCTTTATAAAACCGTGAAAGCTGTGTGTGCCCGCGGGGATCGCGGACACTGGATCGGTTTCACCGCGAGTTTCCTGCAACCCCCTCCCCTCCCGTTCCTGTCGCCGTCGTGGATAATTTTTGGATAAGGCGGTTTTTGACAGGGAATGAAATTTTATGGTCTGGACATGTTTGGAAACGGAAGAGTTCGATTGAGTTTTTTTTTGCTTCTTTAACCCTTTCGTGACTGAGGGGACAGTTCGTCCCATGGTAACTTTTACAATGTTTGTTGGGATATACACTGCGTGGTACAACTATAAAAGCAACCTAAAATTGTCAATTCTTGTATACTGAGGTTAAAATAAAAACGAACTAGGTATGGTGTGTCTGAAATAATGTTTCTTCAGAAAAGGATTATTTACTTTGGGAGAAAAATGGTTCCAATGAATTATTATTTGAAAGAATATGATTATACATGGTAAAATAAGTCGAAAATCTAGAATAACATTTTTTCATACGATGCTTCGTTTGCAAGATCTCAAACTTCATGCAACGCGTACGCAGTGAAAATAAGTAGAAACAGAATGCAATGCACAGACTCGCAAGCCAAGGCTTATTTATCGACAACGAAGCATCGCACGAAAACATTTTATTCTACATTTTCAACTTACTTTTCCATGTAGAATCACATTCTCTCGAGCTGTATCACTAATTCGAAAATACCTTGTATATATATAGGTACAATATAGTAATAAAACAAAATGGAATCTGCTTATCATATTTACGTAAACAGAAAGACTCCGCTGCAATATAAAAGGACTATGGCGATGTTGCATACGGATGGAGATTTTAAGCAGCAAGTTGAATTATTCCTGGGTTTATTTTCACAGCATGGAACTAAAGTCACTCAGATATATTGTCTCCATTTCTTTCACAGTCAAATGACTCAATCTTCTCGGGGAAATTAATTACGCTGCATCCTGTAGACGATATTTCTCACCATTTTGTGTTTCGTTGGAGACTACAAATTGGAAGGACGAAATTGATGGAATGACTTCGGAATGTTCACGTTGACCGGCTTTTTCTATGATGGCCAAAGATCCCACGACAATTAGGTATCCCGAAGAACAAACTGGCAACGAAAAATCCTAGAAATTCCTAATAAATCGGCGAATAAGACGTTGAATCATTTAATAGAAAAAACATTTGAAATCCAAACACCTTGGAGCGAAAACAAGGTATACAAGTGTTTTCCTTTTTACACCGTTCGTAGCGTACCGATTGATAGAGAGACAAAAAAACTCCGATTCCACGTTCAGGATCTGCGCGAGAAACCGCGGGGCCACGGCGATTCCACGGGGTACCCTCGAAACCGTGTCCGATGGAATTGATTTCACGGTGTCTTATCGCGTTCAGAAAACGCCACGCAACAGAGTAACCGTGCGGTTTTTTTTTAACCCGTCACTTGGTTGTTTTTTTCTTCTTTTCCACCGCCCGGTGCTTTCGCGAGCCGAGTGAATCGAGGTAATTGGAGCGCGGTACTTTTTGTCGCGTGCCACGATCCGCTATGATTTACGAGAGGAAGCCATCGGTGTAGATCAACGCAGGCCCGGAGAATTTTTCCGCGAGCGCGCTCTCTCTCCCCCCCTTTCCGTTGGGAAAACTGCCTTCAACCGTGGGAAAAACTGCGCGACCGAATCGATCCGATCTTCGTTCCTCCGAGAACTTTTCCACGTTGCTGTTCGCTTCTCGTCGGGGAAAAGTTTCAAGGACGCTCTGGGATCACTCGAGGTGAAAACGATATCGAGTCGGGACCAGGGAATCGAAAGCTTGACCCTCAATTATTGGGATAAAAAATAGCCACGACGGAAATTGCTCGTTTTCTTGGTTAACGAAAGTTCGAGTGGTCTGAAGGTCGCAAGAGATTTAATCGAACTGAACGTTGAATTGAAACTCCTGGCTCCTAGTTATTACAGTCCGTTGTTCTTGAGTTTCCCTGGAACTTTCGCGGAAGGTCTCGTTAAGTGTTCGCCACCTGTACCATCCATGAGAGATTTAACCGAACTGAGCGTTGAATTAAATCTCGTGAATTCTTGTTCCTACAGTCTGTCCTTTCTGATTTGACTATTTTTGAAACATTCGTGAGAAGTCTCGTTAAGTGCTCGGTACATGCACCGAGACCTAAATACGACTCGAAAGTGGTCTTCATCGGGAGATTTAATCGAACTTTCTTCTCGAAATCCTTCTTACTATAATCTATTTTTCCTGATTTAAGTTTCTCTGGAATTTTCTTGGGAGGTCTCTATAAGCGCTCGTCACCAATACCAAGACCGAAATATAACTTCAAATTGTACTTCTCAATATCTAAATCGTAATTCTTTACCAAAGATCCCTTCCGCTCCTTTTCTCACAGCCTCGATCACCACTCTTTCGCACCAGAAAAAGCCTCTATCGTCACATTAGCTATTCCGCACCACCATCCAGGCGTCGAACGCCGCAAAAATGAATCACCGATTCGTTATCGGTCCCGACGTCACGCCGCGAAGTCACTAAATCATACTGTTATCGTTCACGGGCAGTCAGTCAACGTGTCCCCGCGCGTCTGCGCGTGTGTGTAACGGGTGAAAAGGAGAAAGAAGCGAGGTGGGTACATTTGCCGATTGGTGGCCGACGCGATATCTCGCGAACGGTTGGGCCCCGTTCGACGGGGGCCTTACAATCGACGCGCACGCTGGGCCCGGACGACGACATTTCTGCGGCCCCCGGCATTCTACAAGGCTTCTCGTGTGTTCCACGGCGGATTCCGTGCTCGTTTATTTACTTCACGTTCCGCGAAAATGAAAAAGGCGGAGTCTTGTGCAAGTTCGCCGTGCGGTGAAAGTCGGTTTCGCGGTACGACGGCGGCGGTGGGCCTCTCCACGCCGTCGCGGGTCCACTTCTCGTGATGGATAAGGATCTACCCGCCCCGGAGTGAAGATCGATCGACCGGTCGGTGGCCGCTGTTTCGTGGGAAATTTATAGGATGCTAGGTCCGTTCTGGCCGTCGGGGTGTCACGCCGATTACGAAATCGGAAAATTCTGGAAATGGTCACTCGGTACCGGGATCCTGTTCCCGTTCGTGGAAACCTCGGATCACCCTCGAAGAATATTAATGGGGTGCTCCCTTTTGTGTCGTGGACTGATACACCGAGATTCTGGGCTGTTTTTTCTCGAGACTAGTTTCGTTGGTCGGTGAAGCAACTGATTTTAGATGAAGCTTGGTCTGAATTACATTCTTTGGATGTTTGGTGGAGAATAATGTATGTTTAACACTCCGTGGTCCCAATATAGCTTTTAACCCTTTAAGAGGCTATGTCGTGTACATCGTGTTTCCGAAATGGTAGTGTAATCTGCAAGAATGTGATACAACATGCAACAATAAGTCGAAAATGTGGAATAACATTTTTTCGTACGATGTTCCGTTTGCGAGAGAATCGAATTTGAAAATTTGCTGGATACACGTGCAATTATTGAATCGGCCTGGCTAACGCGTCTGTTCATTGCATTCTGTTTCTACTTAGGGTCACTATGAATATGTACATACACGCCTTAGATGAATTTTGGACATTGATTATTTTGGAAACGAAGTATTATACGAAAAATGTGATTGTATATTTTCGACATATATTTACACAAGGATTTACCTGCTTTCCGGTTCTACCACGATTTCGGAAGAGTTCGTGCCTCTGTGAACTGCACTTTCAGCGATGAACCATAACGTTTGTGGGATCAATAGTTTATATCGGTGCAAACAATCACCCGATACTCTAAAATCTTTCATGAAGTTTGCATTATTTAACCCTCCGCAGTCAAACTGGGTTGTTTGTGTCCAGGTCTAGATTTTTTACGATTTCAACTTTTCCAAAAATCTCAAAAAATCCCGTGATACTTATCAAACTCTTTACCACATTATACAATCGTTTGTTATGTCAAACGTTTAAAACATTTGTCGATAAAAATAATAATTCGAAGGAAAACCTGGGGAAAATAGAAATTCGTTCGAGTCGTCAACGACCCACATTTCATAGAAGGGTTAAATTAAAATTTTTTTACCTTACCCTGTCTTGAACAGAATAAGAACATGTTCACTTTTACAAAAAGACGAAGATTACCTCGTTATTTCCATTTGTTTAAGCAGTTCCGGTGTCTCAAATGTTTCCGTCTTCAGAATTCTGT
Source organism: Dufourea novaeangliae (assembly GCF_001272555.1). Taxonomy (NCBI): domain Eukaryota; kingdom Metazoa; phylum Arthropoda; class Insecta; order Hymenoptera; family Halictidae; genus Dufourea; species Dufourea novaeangliae. The sequence goes on along the minus strand of NW_015374115.1, from coordinate 2,563,193 downwards.
TCCCTTTTCGGAAACTAACCAGATATCTGGGTCACAGACCCTAACTCTTGATTTGCATAAGGAGTACGATTTCCCTCCCGTTTGTGAAATTCTCGCACGGCGTGTGTGGCGCTGCGTGCTCGGCGGCTCCAAAATGGAGGACGGCAAAAACGGTCGCGGCGGTTCGTGAGAAACACGCGTGCAAATGGAGAAAAAGTCGAGGCATAGTTTCCAGCCGCGAGTCGCCCGAGAAAGAAATATAATCCCCATTTGCATTCGTCGCCGGCGCTTCTTTCGATACGAGAAACGGTTGGGAAATCTTCATTGAGATACGTCGAAAGAAAATCGCCGACCTGGCCCCTTTGACTCCCAGGAACGTCTTCGGCTGTACAAGTGCACCTTACAGACACAATAGAGTGTTAAGAAACGCGCCTGACTGCTGGAAAAAGCGTGCATTGTTCGTGTAATTCGCTGGAGGTTAATGATGACATTAAGCCTGGAACAGTAAATGGAAGATGTTTGCTAGATCCCTATTTGGTGGATCGAAATGTCTGATGGCTTGAAAAGTCTAAGGTCTGAATGACCATCCTTCGGATGAATCGAGGCGAAATGGATATATTTTCAGTTAATTCTACTTGAATGAGACGAAACATTTGTAATAATCCCCCATGTTTGAGGATCTAGAATGCCAAACGTACACTATCACTCATAAGTACACGCGAAAGTTAATGAAAATTCAAAATTTTACACACTAATACCTAAAAATTGAAATGGACAAAATTTTGAATTCTCTGCTACAGGCTTCACTATGTTAATAGTAACAAGCAATACCATTAAGCTTTATTAAAACCTTTATTTTTATTTTATTGCATTTTCCAAGTTGAAAGATGTTACTCATAAATATTAAGATACCTTGTGTGTAAGATGAATATGTGATGTTTCGTAAAACTGATACACTTTAGGTCAAGATTATTACACCGTAGTACCATAAACGTTGTCCATCGAGCTTTAGTACCCCGTATTTCAAATTTTCAACCATTTCGTAATGCCTCCTAACATTTACTGTATATTCGACAAGTGTCCTAAAACTCATGAGCAAAAGTATACTTATTCCAAACCATTAGAAGTTATTATAAAGAACACTAACCAGCAATTGTGTTAATTCATTCTTTTATGTGTAACACATGTCGTACATCACAAATTCCTCTACCATATCGGTCAAATTCCAGACAAAGTATAACAAACATAAAGAACTAGCTTTCACTGTCGTTTCGCGAAGAAACTAGATGAATTCCGGTAGCAGGTACAACCATCGAGAGATGTCCTCTATCATACGGCTGAACTGGTTCAAAAATTACATATACATATTTGTCCGTGGAATCGAGTTCACCACTGCGGCGGGTGTCCCCTTGAATAAAACGCCGCGCAAAAAAGTCCGCCAATCAAAGTTCCAATCGAAGCTTAATCAATGGATCCACGATGGAGAACGCGATCGTAGGTTCTCGATTGGTCACGCGTCAGAAGCATTGCCCGGGACACTTGGTAACGCGCGTTCCTGGGATTCTTTCCGCGGTTCCCTCCTCGGTTTATTACATAAGAAACAACGGCCGCGTAACCGTTACATCGAGTGGTGAAAATCCCGGCAGAAGTCGATGGATTTCTGGTTAGTTCTCCCATCGCGCGGAACGCGAGCCGATTTAATCCCATCGATCTTTATATACACTCGGGGCTCGATCGTCCTTCCACGAAGCGTTGCATCTTCAAACGGATCGATGTCGATGTAAAAGGAACGTTGGCAATTAGAACGCGAATTATCGCGCGTAGATCATCTTCTTAGACAACTCTGTTTTTTATTTAATGGGTGTTTCTCTGTCTTTCATCGTGCAACGTAGAGGAATAATCGAATACATTTAGCAGTGAACAAACGAAATGATTTTTCGAATGGGAATTATGTCCACCTAACTCTTTCGACACTGTAGGCGACTAAAGTCGCCCGCCACGAAGTAGCTACCCTGTACATTAAACAGTTCTTAAACTGTTAAAATAGATCTAATATCGATTTTTTGTGGCGTTTAAGTTTTTAAATTTTGACGTGACCAGAAACATTTCCAAAATATAATCATTTCAAGATTCATTCAAATATAATCCACAAAAATTTCCAAAGTGTAAATCGTCGCGTGTAAACCCTATAAATTGGATCAGCCAAATGAATTCCCTAGACGCACCGAACCGCCCTGCCAGTATCCCCTAGCCTCAACACACCGAATAGGGGGAGGGGGGCAATTAATTCCCCCAGTCGATGGAGAATCCACCTTTAAATTCGTCAGCACCGTGATCTTTACGACGTCCAACGAGCCCACGAGCGTCAGCCGCCCTTCCGGCGAATAGCAAACGCGCCGCTACGGCCGTGGTGCAGTAAATACCTGGTATCTGGTTGTCGTAAACTGCAGCATTGGTTTTCCACAGGCTGGAAGGGGGGGGGGTTACGAAGGGAGGCGGGAAGGAAATGAACGAAGAACGGGTCTCTTGCGAGGGGAAGGAGAGCCCGCGAGAGGGTTAGAAAGGGAGGGAAACGGGCTGGAGGATGGAGAAAAAAAAAGGAAGGCGGAAGGAGAGAGGGACGAGAAAAGAGAGGACCAGGGCAGCTCGCCGCCGCCGCGTAATTTATGTCTCGAGCGTAGAACGCCGCGGTACGCCGCGAGCGGCCGCGTTGACAGTTGAAACACGGCGGCAGCTCGGATTGGTCCGGGCACGGGCGCCTTATAGGGTCGCGCGCATGCGCGCAGCTACGGCCTTACGACATCCATCAGAGGCCAGCGGCTACTACCGTCAGCATGCCACTCTTTATCTTTCTCCTTTTCTCTAGCCCCCTTGCCCTTTTACCGATGTCAACCGAGCCGTAATCCGCTGTCACTTCGGCTGCTACCGTCCCCCTCTCCCCTTTCTGCCCTCTTCGTGTGCTAGGTTGTTGTCCTATTTCGCCTATTCCGGCTAGGTTACCGAGCGCAACGACGTGACGGCGCTGGGTATCCTCGAACACCGACGACGTCTTCCGACGATATGTCCTTTGCGGATCCTCCTCGTCCACTTCTCGGTGGAAAGTGTCTTCTCCTTCTTCGGCCAGTTCCCCCGGTTACTTTTACCGACCGAGAGCTTTTTTTCCCCACCGCCGGGTGGTTACGGGTTTTCCTGGGGGCGGTCGGGTGTTCTCTTGACGCTGGTCCTCTTCTTTTTCTCCCCCCAGGACGGCTTTTGTCGTGGTAGCTCGTGGGGCTTCTTTTCTCTTTGAACCTTTAATTGGATGCTCCTGCGATCACTTTCACCGCGGGTTTCTCTTTGGTCGTTGATTTCTCGCGGACGACTTTTTCTCGTCGGTGACACGGTTCTAGGTGACTTCTTCCAGGCACCCAGCCACCGGATAGACATTTAAAGTTGCAGGTTTAAGTGTTTCCAACGAATTGATCCGATTTTCAAGCGGGCTGTAGATACGGTAAAAGGGCCTGGTTCTCTCAAGTTGGTTTTATGATATCGTTACTGAACCGGTGACGGCTAGAACAAGGTACTCCTTTAGGTATCATTTGGTAGCTATGCTAAGTAGACTTCGTTGAATTTTATCTGGCTACGTTAGGGATGAATCAATGAACCTTAACGCATCCGATTCGTTCTTTCTTCTTCGTGCTACACCTTTAGCGCGTTCTGTTTAAGAAATATAAAGACTGAATGACTTTGAAGTAGACCCATAAGGAGATCATCCCACGAGGCTCGACCCGATGCCGTCCGCCGCCAAACATGTACTTAAACACACTCGAACCGATCGACAGCGATTACTCAGCAATTCGTAGAACCTTGCCGTGCAACCGTTCCGTTCTCGCCAGCAGCGTTCGTCTCGGGTTATGCAATTGTTTTCGAAGGCAGTTTGGCTGAACGACGACGATCAGCTCGTTGGGCAACCGTCGAAAAGAATCTGTACACGGTTGTCTTATCCGTTGCTTGTTCGCAAGGTGTTCAAAGTTTCTAAAGTCCTCGACATCGGTGTTTGTTCCAGCAGCCGGCCAGCTCGCAGGAGCGTGGCAGCGGCTTGGCTGCGGGGCGTCAAGGGGGGCCCGGCAGCGCGGGGGGGCCCGGAGCAGTGGACCAGGCGAGGGACCTTAGTCCCTGCCTCCCCGCGTCGATGGGCGACGCTGCACGACCCACCACCTTACCGTGCAGTCCTCCTGCCGCCCACCATCACGGGCCCCATCATACGCCCCTGCATCAGACCCACTGTGGCACGAACAACAACTGCTACGACGGACCCACCACCCCCTACGACTCTAGGGACTACGATTCTCCTGGAGGTGGGTTGCTTCAGGTTTTCAGAACGGGTACCCACCCTGTTGTGGGCTATCCATCGTCTTTGAGCTCGACAATCATTCCACAGGTTCTGATAAGATCTTCAATACATTAGATTACATAATTTTATAACGTTTTGGGCAGTCTTATTCACTCTTCCAATATGTTCGTCAGAATGATCTAACAGAGAGACATGATATTTGATGGGATATAGGATTTAGAAGTAGTTTTAGATTTAGAAGTTCATTTGTTGGTATTAGAGACTAATAGAGTTGAATAGCTAAACCGTTAATATTGTTAACGCGACAGTAGATTTATAGTAATGTTCCTCGGTTTAGATAGTTCGATACGCAAAAGAGCCTCGATTTCATTAAGTGTTTGTGTATCGATCAGGTGGACAGGAGTACAGGAACAACAACAGCAACTTCGAGAACCCAAGCGACCTGAGCATGCCACCCCAAACGACCCACCACCATCACCACCACCACCACCACCATCACCACCACTCCCATCTGCATCCCCAGGGTCATTCGCAAGAACAGCAGACCTCGGAGCATTTGCACGCTATCCCGAAGCTGGAGCCACCACCCACCCCGCCGGCGCAGTCCGAGGACGTTCCGGGGGTGGTTTGCGCCGGATGTGGCCTCCGGATATCCGACAGGTTCTACCTGCAAGCAGTGGACAGGAGGTGGCACGCTGCCTGTCTTCAGTGCTCCCATTGCCGTCAAGGACTGGACGGCGAAGTCACCTGTTTCAGCCGGGACGGAAACATTTACTGCAAGAAGGACTACTATCGGTGAGTCGACACCACGTTTCTTATGATAATTAAGGCTTAACTGACGGGGTGAAGCAGCGATGGTTAATCTGTGAACTGAAACATCCGTGATTAACGGATTGTAACTTGGGCGAAAGATTTCGGTATTTTGGTAACGTTCTCTCATTGTCTCTGCTACTGGTTACTTTTCAAACTTTTACTGTCACATTTAAAATTTCTCTTCAGACTCAAGGGCTCCGCTACGGAGCCATTATTTCAACGCAAAGAATTTCTCAGTTCATTACATTGTGACAAAACGCGAGTATAACTCTTCTTTTTATGCATATTTGAACGTATATGTAAATATGTTCTTCTTATTGAAATTGCTTCGAGTAGCTGGTAATATGAGTAAACAAACCCTTCTAGTGCAGAGGGTAAATTTTGATATTTTATTGAACATCTTGATATGATAGTATTAGTCTATGTATAAGTGTTGCTATTCAAGCATTGTTATTGCAGTAATGGTGGTTTCAGAATTTGATGTTTCAGTATAAGGGTTGACCATTCTATTATATTCTTCAATGACTATGATAAACGTATACGAGTGATCGATAGTCTGATCGAATTAATGAATGTATTCCTTGAAAAAATTTTGAATACAGAATCATTGAAAATAGTCCTAGATGGGATATCAGAAAATCAATACGACTCCGTTTCGTGATTCTTTATCAATCAAAGGATCTGAAACACGTATTTAACATGTCACATGTGTAGCTATGAAGCTTCATGCGGTCGGCTGATAGTGTTACCCAGTAAACCAATTAGACGAAACCACAAAGAGCAGTCTCTCTCGTTTATCGAAAAAGGAAGTTCGTAGTCCTGCGGTTAGCTGTATATCTTTACCCTCAGACGATTATCTATGCAACCCTAACAACTCAGAATACTACTAGTTGCATTTGTAATTTACAGATACTTAATTCAATTGTTTAAAAAAAAATTGGGTCTTCTAATCGAGTACACAATTTAATAAACTGAAGCAAATGGTCTTGAAATTTAATTTTGAATTATTAAGTACGTTCACTTAATAGCAATCGAGAAATGAGGTATACTTCAATCCTCTGAGATAATTTACTAGATCTTACACTATCAGTTCAGTTAATTAAAGTAAATTATTGGGTCATCCCAGAAGTAATGCCGGTATGTTAATGAGAATAAACAACTTTATTCAGTAGTGAATGATCAGTATATTTTTAACTTCTGCGCCAACCGGTGTGGCTATCTATTAATTTTGCTCAGTAGTAAACCGTAGAGTGTCTTCATGTAGTCCTTAGGGCCTCTCGACACTATAGCCGTAATTAAGACCTACTCAAAATTTCTTGAACTTTCTTCGGTACTGATTTACTCTGACAATCTCATCGTACACCTGCAGTATTTTTCTACAGTGTTTAACTAGACTGTGGATATTTATGTAAATATAAAATGTTATGAACTAATTTCTCCCAACTGAATGCAACCAAAATTTATTTAGTTACGGGTTTTGGTAGATTCGAAATACGAAAGAAAACCTGAAGAAACTTTCTCAAACAAATTTACTATACTCAATGTTAGACATTTAGGTGTTCTATAAATGACGCAATATTTTTCACGGTCCTATTGACAAATATTAGGTGGAACGATCCAAATTGAAATCACTGGTCGAGGAAAACGACCTGTTCTTCTTTCGGAGCACCATTTAGAAAACGTTTAAACGATTTTCATTCGAAGAGATTACGCCCAGAGTCGTTCGTCACCGTCGTATACCTGCAGTATTATCGCCTTAAGCCGAGGGATTAGCGTCTCCAGCCGGCGCGAAATATGGCGGGACAGGTGATTTCCGGGTATTCCCGGCCGTCCAGGGGCAGGGGGAGGGTGCGCGATTGTTTCTTAGAATGGAAATCACCGGTGACCGGCGAAACGTGAGAGAATTCCTTGTAGTAAGCCGCAAGTGCACGCGCGCTCGTATGGGAATTTCGTCTGGTAAAAGGAGCCGCGGAATTTCCGCGCGGCGACCATTCCCGTATTCCGCGGGGGCAAAAAAAAGAAACGTTCCTGCCTTTTTCTCGCCCACCGGAAATCGACAGCTTGCGTAAACTCCTGCGGATTGTTTATCGATAGACACTCGGGGGAAAGTTGATTAATCGAGAAGTGATTTATTTCCTTGGACAATTGGGAAAAAATATCGAAAGACGAACGTGCCTACTCGATTGCAAATATTATTTTTTTGGTAAACGAAGATACTCCGATATTGTTTGATTAGTAGGTCTGCGGTGGTTATTTTCTGATAACTAACGAAGAATCCCGAAAATTCAATTAGACCTGATGGTTTGTTCTAATACAGAAGGGAGAAGTAATTTATTAATTATGTATAACTGATATCGAAGAAGATACCGTAAGTTGGGGTAACTTTGAGTCAGTCAGAGATAACTTTGCCCTAAAGTCACAAAATTATAATTTTTGATTTTGCAACTTTTTTGCAGGTATTCAGAAATTAACTTAATTTAACCATTTGCAAAGCTACAAAATCGTGAATGATCATTTCTGATTTGGGTCGAAGGTACCCTGACTGAGTTAAAGTTACTCCAACTTATGTTATTAGTCTATAGTCAGCACATTTATATTGAAAATGTGTATTGTATTGAAAATATGCTTCGTAATACAGTGACTCACGCATTCGTTCACAGGCTTTTGAAATAGCAATTAGGTGTCAAAACTTTTATGTAATTTCTATTTATATATTCTCCTTATCATTACTTTTATCATCCTTCTTTTGTAACCATTTTTTCTTAGTTGTGAAATTAAATTCGCATTTTGGTAAATAATTTGGTAAAATAGAGATGACAGCCTTTCGTAAACAATTAACATATGAGTCACTGTATGAGGTAGAGGCAATAGTGGCGGCCGTCTTTGTCTTAAGCGATCTCTAACTTAAACTCTCCATCATTTCCTCACTGATTCGAAATAACTCACATGAATTTTTATGACACCATTTTCAAAGTTCTCAAAGTAGTTTGCAGTTTCGTAAACGTTCCTCTCAATCCGTCAGAACGACCTTGTATCAATATTGTTCTTTGTTTCTGTCCTATAATTTTTTTCTTGTTCCACAATTGCTTGCGCGTGTTACGCCAGTGCCGCGGCAATTTATTGTCAATCGCTTTGGAACGGTCACGAACGGTTGTTCCCGAGCGTCGTCTTCGAGTGGCCACCGGAATTACGGAAATTGTTTCCTTGCTTGTCTTGCTCGCTTGACAAGCGTGGACCGACTATTCCTGGCGGATTTTAACGAGCTGACACAGTTGCGGGGATTGTTATTGAAATTGTGCGACGTACTCCGGAAACTGGACACTGCATTACTCTCTGACATTACATTAATCTCCATGGATCGTCAAGAAAGACGGGAGAAGCAAGGACATTTCTGTTACAAAAAAGACTCCCGTGACTCCTCTTATCACTTTAAACGCAGGCTTATATTGTTTCACTTTCCATTTAGTCGAATATATACAACTAGAAATTGTACTAAAAAAGTTGTAACTTTTTACTTTAAAGTACTCCCATAAAATCCATTAAAAATTTGTGAAGATATTTTTCAATATTATATGAATGATAAAGTACATATTATTGTTTAAACTTGCTACCGAGGGACCGACGTCGCCTAAACGAGAGGTTTAGTGTCGGTCCCCAAAGACTTAACTCTCGTCAGTCCCTCATTTTCCCAACTTAGTTTGTCCGTCGGTGTCGAATCATCCCAGTGCTAAGAAATTAATACAATAAATAGATACATAGTTAAATGTTCAAATTCTTCAAAATGAAAGTCGCGCAGCCTCTACTAAAATCACCTACACGGTGACAGAGTATTATCATTCCCTCGAAGAAGAATGTATCAAATTGACACAAGGGACGGATGAGGGTTAAACTCGGATCTGAAGATCGATGGCTACTCCATTCAAAATACACGAAGCTCAACGATGAACACTTACATGCAACATCTTAAACCGTGCATTCAGTGCCCTCGAGTTCCCATACAAGAATCTTTACTCATAACTCAGAATCTCGCCCCTCAATCGCGGACAGGAATGAAAATATCAACCAGTTCTCGTACATCGTAATTCCCCGATTGTCTCGAGCAGATCGACTGGGCGAAATAATTTAAAGGTTCGCGAAAGGGGGGTTGAATATCTCTCGGTTGGCAGAGAGACAGGAACATCGTGTTGGGCCCGTGGAGGGGCCTCACACGGCGCGGATATTAGCGTACTCCCTCGCCACTCGATTCGCGCGCACACTGGGCCCTCCTTCGGTATACCCGTACGGACTGACCAGTCCCGTGGACTAATGGTCACGACTCGACCATTTACCTCCGGCGAAGCGTCGATTCTTGATAAGTAAATCACCGTCGATCTACATTTCACGAGCGACGGACGATATACACGTGCAGCCGCTGGACGTCATCGTGGCCGAGTACACCAGCAGCGGCGACGTCATCCCCCCGGATGTCCTCGGTGCACTTGCCTCGGCTTCGTCCTTTTTTCTGACCGGCACCGTGACCCCTCCTGGCCACAATGAATTTGTTTCCTCTTCGTCCCTTTTGCGGTTCAATTAACCCTCCGCGCATTCGAAATCACGTGTCTATACATTTACCATTCGCTGTGTCCATTTCGAAACATCCCCCTGTGTATTTCTTGTTGACGGTCAATAAAAGGTTTAATTTGTGCGTTGGCAGTAGGGATTTTACATGGCACAGTTAATAGTTTTAACACGTTACTTTCATTAACTCTTTGTAGAATAATAGTTTCCTGTTTCTTATATTATTTTCCGCTTAATTATCAGTTCTGATCCTATAGTTTTGGGCCGAAGTTTGGCCGTTAGTGTATGTGCTATATAATGGCAGTGTCGTGTTGCCCAAGGGAATCGATGTTCTGAACTTCGATTGAATATAATAAAAACCAGAAGTGCAATCTTTGATTTTGAGATCGTGTGAGTTTAAGAGGAATGCTTGTATAGAACTGGGTTTCAATTATTATCTCTTGTACCTGTATACGTTACAAGTAAAAATAGTTTTCTAAAGAAGAACTTCATTTGAACCCACGTTATTACAATATTTTCAAATTAGAGTTTACTTCACCATCTACGGTACTTACCATCTGGTACGTAATTTTGGAAGGACTGAATTTGATTACTGGATGGAAGGTAAAGCCCGATTTGTTCATTTGAATATCTAGAAATTGTACGGATAATATTTTCTTGATTGCTAGACGGAGAAGCCTTTTTGAAAGATTTGCAATTTTGTCTTTTTCGTGGTATATTTGGATCCGTAAAAATTCCTCCCGCTGTTTCGGTAGCCAAGCGACCAACAGAGGTCTCGTTCTCCTCCTCTTTTGCACTCTTTGCTCCTCCGTACGCTTCTGCTCGCCCGTAGACGCGCTGGTATGCCACGAAAATCACGCCAGCCGATCTCCGAGGCCACGCTCGAGATCCCTATGCGATAACCGGCTGGTTTTATCGCGCGAAGGAGGACGCGGCAGGGAAGACACCCCCTGACAGCTACGAGATTAGACCTCGCGGAGCAAAAGGTCGCCCATCAGACATTTAAATGCATGTTCCGATGGCTCGAGCGTCACAAATGATTCTGTGCATCGAAATGAAATTAGGAGATATCAATTTTCACGCTATGTCGGAAACCCTCTCATTGAATTAAATTTCTTCACGGTGGTATTCAACTCTTGAACATGCAAAATCTATTTAGACTTTGTCCTGAGAAGGAGTTCTCACTCAGCATCTATCGTTCAAAGGGGATTTTCTTTATTTTTGATCTTGTTGTTTGTTCCGACAATTTATTTGCACCCTATTCTCTCCTGTTTCTTGGTTCTCCGATACCTGTCACTTATGATAATTCCATTAACACGTTGAATGTTACAATTTTTCCTCTTGAGACAGTGCCATGATAAAATACGTCTGTTCAGGCCTTTGTCGTTGACAATACAAGTACTACGACTAACTATATTTATAAAATATTAAATGTACCTGTTTATAAATTCAATATTTCTTCGTGTAATTTCATGGCAGCGGTCATTGATGACCACCATAGTAGTCAACGTGTTAAACGGTTAGAAGTTAAAGACCATGGAGTGAAATTTAAGCGTACCTGTCAGTTGAAAACGCCTGGACTAGGATGTCTAGACTGTCGCCCAGTATTCTAAATTAAGCGACGATTTCTATTTTTCTGTCGGTGAACTGGGCCCTCGCTGACCGGGTTTTCCCATTGTCGCTCGGACAGGAACACTCTCAGTCGCGGCGGATAGTGTGTCGGCGATACGCGATATCTACTAGGAAATGGAATAAATTTGTCGCTCGCGATGCGCGCCGGCGATGGCCCCCGGTGATTTACTCGCCCGGCACTCGTAAATTAAGCCTTGAAATTTGAGAACGTAGATTTCCCGTTGATGCGATTGTGTAAGACGAGCCCTCCGGCCTTTTTGCACGGGCGCGCGACCGCGCGCTCGCGGATCCACGTTGATTCGTACGTGTTTCGTGCCTGAGATGCAAATGTTCCCGCTCGCCGATTACGCGACCGGCCTCCGGAATCAGCGACGGAAGATCGACGAACAGCTGGTGATAGCGTTATTTCGAAAGAGGCTGACTCACTTTCCTTCGTGTAAAAAAAGGAACTTGCAAAATTAGGCTAGAGGGTCGAATATCTTCTCCCACCTTCCCTTTTCTGTTAATGTGGAAGAAATCTTCTAAAAAGACATTTACGAGCCATTTGGGGGTGGGGTCCAAGTTTTTTGTCCACTAAAATTTCGACCGAATTCAAGAAACCAGAACAGAAAATTCGAAGTGAACAACGGTTGAAACGCCTCGGATCATCAAGGTGATCTGACTAAGCTTTTTGGTACTATACGCTTCTACATATAGTGGCTTCTAGAAGTCTCAAGTAGACACAGATGCCTTCAAGAGGAGTATCTAAGAGACATTGGCGTTAAGGGCACGGTATTATAGCAATTCCAATAAGTGCCTTTAGGTGTGATATTTCACGAGTAGACATCAGAATTCTACAGTAAATCGTGTGCACCATGTCCATCAACCGAGTGACCAGAGCGTTCATCCCCAAAAGTCCCAAATAGGCACAAACTACTTTCATTAAGTGTCCAGAGCAATCCTTCACTCCCAGAAGTCTGAAAATAAATACAAACTATCAACACCAAGTGTCCAAAGCAACCCCTCACCCCTAAAAGTCCCAAATAGACACAAACTACTTTCATCAAGCATCCAGAGCAACCCTTCACTCCCAGAAGTCTGAAAATAAACACAAACTATTAAAACCAAGTATCCAAAGCAACCCATCACCCCCAAAAGTCCCAAAGAAACACAATCTCCTTTCAAGTATTATCCAAGTGACATCTGCGATAAGTGCACGGTATTCCAACAAATTCAACAACTGCCTTTAGACGTAACATTTCACAAGCAAGCATCAATCCCCATCATCGTCAACGTTATCGGTTCGGTAACTCGACACTAGAATACATGGACCAGCTGAATGGGTCGTCTAGTTCGATCAATCGACTGGATTGAAGCGATTCCAGGAGGTTAGAAACTCTGCTGGAAATAATTCCTTCCGATCCTTGGCGGGAAAGGGTGTCACACGCGCGAGCGCGCGAAAAGACGGGTTCACTGCACGGACACGCGATGGAAGGCGAGTCGAGAGGCGCTGCCTAATAACACCGGCCGGCGGCAGCAACGACACGCCGGCTATGGTGGCCGGGAACGACAGTACATATACACCGCCGCAAGATCGCACATGCGAGCCACCGAGATAAGAGGAGAGTTTCGGGCCCCGGGGCCGTGTCGTGACGGGATGTCTGCGCTATTCCATCTTGGCTGTCACTCTTGTATGACGACATATGCACGTCCAACCTCGAGGCCCTGTGTGTGCACGGGGGAAGGGACACAGGCGCGGGGGGCCCTTCTTCGACGAGGAAGCGTGTGCTCCGCGGCCAGAACTCGCGTGCAACCGACGCTCAGACGTGCGAACACGGGGACCCGTCACGCCTTCTACTTCGAGGCAGTTTATACACGTATATTGCATCGTTTCTTTAGGCGCGATTGAGATTCCCTGGGACACAGTCGATAGAGTTTCGATGATTGTAGGACAGTTGGGAAGGGTTTTCGTCGAGCGATAGAAGCCTGGTGCTCAGAGACAACATCTTGACGTTCGTTTGATGGTGGACTGTTTTTGAAGATAGAAATTGTTCAGCAAATAGAAGGGACGTCGTTACGACCGATGCCACGAGGCAAGGATGGCGTTGGCGGGGTTGAGAAAAGAGGGACACTGTCGACAGGAAAAATTAGGAACCACCACCGAAGGACACTCTGCCTTGAAACGTTGCCCTGAGCAGTCCAAGGAAACGTTCTTTGGAAGATTAGTTTCATTATCTTAAATCTCGCTGTATTTTGTAACTAGGATTTTTGTATCGTTCCTAGAAATAATAGGTGAGAATATATATTTTTTTGTGAAGTATTTTGTAACATGTTCGATCGGTTGTATCTGCGAGAGACCTTTTGCTGGAAGAATAGTAAGCGATTGGTTTGGATAGTTTGTAGATTAGGTTGAGGGTACATGATTCGTGAGGTACATTAGATTGTCCAGTGATTCGAGAATTATGATTAGGTTCTTCTATTGTTCAGTTGGATGGATCGTGTACTTCTATCTGTAAAAGACCTTTAGCTTCGATGTTACGTACAGTTTCTGAAATTCCAATTACGGTCTGAATAACATTGTTACGATAGTTCTTGAGCAGCTGCCGTGAATTTTATTCCAGAATCATAGTTGATCTTTGACCATGCATTGCAAATAGGTATTCACAGGTCTCCGTTTATACCTTAAACTATATTTCAATTTTTCTACTTCGCCAGTTGCCAATACCTTATCAACCGTTTCTCCAAATCCTCACCGTTCCCCAGAATTCATCTCAATATTTATCTATCTGGAATAACCATCCTCAGCTAAAAGCAACCACCCCACAGATCCCCTCAAAGTACCCCGAAATCGAGACCATCTCCCGAACACAGTCTCGCTTTCCCCAGTAATCTCTGCTTATCAGTAGCATTCGGGTCCACCTCGTTTCGGCAGAAAACAAAAACGAGGGAAAAAACAAAAGCTGCGTGGCTCCCTATCTACTCGGTGACCAGATCTTGATATTTTGACAGTGTACAGGATGTAATTAGCGAAACCGGGGAACCAGTCGCGGGTTTAGCCGGTGTAAAAGTGGCTCCCCTTATCCCCCCTTTCCAGGGTTATCCACAGCATTTATCCGTTTCGTTTGTGGGCCCCAGTCGACGACTGTCCTAACGAGCCACTTTCCACGGAAATACAGAAGGTACGTATGTACATGTACGTGGAAGACCGAAAGCACCTCGTCACCTCGCGTGTTAGCTCGGCCCGGCCGGGTGGCTTCGTCGTAAAAATTGCTTGCGCGTAAAGAGATTGTTGCTCGGCGAGGTAAGAAGAGCTTCCTGGATTGTTCCGTTTCCCTGCGTCTATACCGTGGGTCCTATCACCGGATTCTCTCGTCCATCCTCTATACTATCCTCATCCATTCCAGACGGCGTGTTCTCCGTTAATATGAGTACCTGGCGTCGGTAATCGAAGCGTGTCCAGCCTCCCTGATCGCTGATAAATTGCTCTAATGCGACTAATGAACTACCCGCAACAAGGTCCGTGGATGCTTCTGTTGGCGAGGGCTCACGTGAGACGCTCGATGATGGCTCCGCGCGCGTAAGGCTAGCCTCCTCGAATCGAGGGGGGAAGTTCAATGTCGGCGGGTAATTAATTCGGGGCCTCCGTCTCGCTTCGGGGACCTTTCGGAATTTTTTGCCCACGCCGGGCAAATTCGACCGTAAACGATGCAGATTTGTTACGTAGGCGGCCACCATTTCAAGCGTCGGACCCGCAGGTGTGTCTCTGGGGGGAGGTTAATTAATAGGTTAGAACGGTGAATAGCTCGGGATGACTTTTTTCGCCTTGAAGCTACTTAATAATTGCATTGAGATTTCAATAAAAAAACATTTTTCAACATTTCTGTTAGGTTTTCGTTTTTTACGACTAGCATTCCCGACTAAAAAATTACAAATAAATTCCCTAAATCGTGACCCGGTAAATACTATCTACCACATTTTTTTACAGAATTATTGCTAGTGACTGAATAGGAGAATTGGAGGGAAAATCGAATAATCGGAATTTTCCTTATTATGTACTACCGTCCTGGTTAAAGTAGAGGGTTGCAAATTGGTACACATTGTTTTTTCTTGGTAAGCTATC
Source organism: Dufourea novaeangliae (assembly GCF_001272555.1). Classification (NCBI taxonomy): domain Eukaryota; kingdom Metazoa; phylum Arthropoda; class Insecta; order Hymenoptera; family Halictidae; genus Dufourea; species Dufourea novaeangliae. The sequence continues at coordinate 2,547,780 of NW_015374115.1, read as the reverse complement.
CAATGGTATATTACAAGACCAAATCGGTCTAAAGGCACTTCTGACCTTCTTCGGCTATACCCTTTAGGGATTCCCTTTTAGCGACATTTATACTCTCCCTCATAAGTGTTAGGACACTTATCGAATATTTACAATGTATGTATTCGAATATGTATTATCTGAAGTAAATATTGTTGCGGCGAGGAATCCCACCATTTGACATTTTGTTTATTTAACATAAAAGTTCAACACAGGCTATTTATTAACAGAATTTTGTAGAATGTAATTAATACAGTAGATACAAGAAATATAGGAAACTCTCTCGTGTCAAATTGTTTAAACAATCTCTTCTTAACGCCCCCTTCGATTTATCAGATAGATCATAAAGGTCGTTTCATCCTTTCAATACAAGGGTGCATTTCACAGGAATGCAGAGCAACTTTCTATGGCGTTGTAACAATATTGTTTAGGAGATATTAAAGCTCGATGGGCAACGTTTATTCTACTATGCAGTAACAAACGTGACCTAAAATATATATTCTTCACGAAACATCACGTTTTCTTCATACAGACCAGGTGTCCTAATACTTATGAGCGCTGATGTAGATGTCTGCCTTTGAAGTATTTCTGCGTAAGATGACAAGTCTATTATTCATGTCGACACAGTTTAGTCGAGGAGTCAGAGTAACCCTTAGAAAATTGGACTAACAGATTCATCAACCTGCACTCCCTTCATTTTCGATTTATGAAATCTTACAATCATTGGAAATAATGTTACCGTGAATGTTTCTTCGATCGAGTTCACCATTGCAGAATATTCCCTAGTTTCTTTTGAGTTGGTCGACAACTTCCTTGATCAAACGATGCCCAATGTTAGATTTTCTAATGTTGCGTGATAGCTCCGACTAGTTTATACGTAAAAGGAGTAACGTTCTCTGCAAGAAACTTCTTTCCTGGTGAAAATACCAGGCAACGTGATTCGCTGCTTAATTATCTCAGGCGAAATTCTTGATATTGGTTTACTTGGTTTTGTGTGGTTCACATATAACTTATCGAGATTACAGAAATTTAGAATTAATTGAGCAAATCTTATTAGAACATAACAAGACGAACATAATAAGAAAATCTAGAACGTCCAAAGCTTTTCATACTTTGACAACGACAAAGGCATCAAACAAAAAGTGGAAAAAAAATATTTCAAAGCGATACTATAGATAAATTATATTAATTCTTTGCCTTAGTAAGAAAATTCGGAATATTTCAGAACGGAACACCGACCGAGCGCGGCATGCCACGTTGCCCGGAGACACGGCTGCACGTTTCCACGTGTCACGCGAGGGTAAGGAACAGAGGGGTCGTTAAATTTACCAACGATTCCGAGTACCGAAGGGTACGTCGGATCGGATTTGCCGGAACGTACGTTCCTGCAGGTTTATTTTCGCTATTGGTAGTCGAAATCATTTGCCGGAACCCGACCATGTCCCCCGTTCTTCTCTCTCTCTCTCTCCCTCTCGCCTTCGATCGGTTTTCGAGAACGGGTGGGGATGAGGGGCCCACGGTCCCGCCACTCATTATTTATCGAGTAAACTCGTACCAGCGCCACGTGGGACGCTGGACACGCATAATTTATCGCGTCGCTTCTTTTTGCATACAACGTATATGAACTTCGAGGATCTGCACGAATTTCGATCTGCGTACGGTTTCACGATTCGAGTGACTTTGGGACTCTTATCGAATTGTCAATTGCAATGGGAATCACGTTTGTGTACCATTTCGGTATTGTAATATTTTTCGACATTAATTATCCTTTAGTCAAAGGAACTTCTATTTTGTGTCAAGGGGATTAACAATGTGTACACGAAGATTGATACATTGTTACATTCTGTAAGTTACCGTTTATGGCCCATCGATCCGAAGGAGCAATTACGTTCCTGATAAATCATCGTGTATACTTCAATGTTGGTCACTATCCGCGGGAACGTCATCATATTTTCGCATTGGAAGATACACGACCGCATAAAATTCACTTATTCCATGTAGAACCAGCGAATACGTTTGAACCGGTTCGCGCCGGGAGTATCCTGGCGACCGTTCTCTCGCTCGCTCGCCAATGGTTCTGTTTCCCCGGCGCTCGTGTGCATATACGACTTATCTCCATTGGATTCTGGTTTCTTTAGAGTTCTGCAAACCCTGTAACCTTAATGTTCCCTCTAAAACTTCGCCGCTTTAATGTTTTACTATCCGTTTTACTATACCTTACGTAAAACCGTCGTTTTCTCGAACTTTTTTACCCTATCTGAATAATTTAACGACATCGGGGCAGAAATAACATTTTACGCGTATGAATCATTGCTGAACATATGTATTAATTCACTGATCTGGAAACAAAATTTAATTTCGTTAATTTCACGTAATATAGAATATGCAACAAATTCACCAAAATGGCGGACATTTCCTCCAATTTCCTCAAGATGTTCTAGTTATTCATCTCCGATACATAATTATCAAAGTATTCCCTTAAAAGTGAATTCTTTTCAAAAACTTTGCGAGATCTTGCAATCCGAACGCTAATTTTACTCCAAGACCGCGGCCACTTCTAGGCGACTCCATCCGAAACCCGTAAAGACGATAACCATCTGCCAAAGGAGACGAGTGAAGAGTACGATTACGACGGCGACGCTTCTAATTGCAGACGAAAAAACGTTCCGGGAGAAATTGTACGCGGGGAATTCTCGCGGAGCACCCGACTTCCTGGAGTTTCTGGAGTCTGGCTCTCCGGGGCCGGTGGCAAGTGGTCATGCATCGTGATCATGGCGTGTGTTCTACTGGCAGGACGCCCTCTAAAGCGCATCGCCCGTGTTAAGTGTACGTGTCTCGGTTTTGCGCTCGGATATTAGTCGTAAAGTATATATCGCTGTAAACGTCTCGGCGGATAAAGCCGCGTGCGTGCGTGCTCGCGGTCGACTCCGACACGGCTGGATTTAGCTTACACGATTCCATCTAGGCGCGGACATTGTCTTCCTGCGGGCTCTAATTGGCTGAACGAAATTCCCGGCTTTCTTCTCCCTTCCTGGCTGATCTAGCTTCTTTTCTAAGTCTTTTTTGAAGAATCACTGTAGGGACTTCTTTCTTCGATCGATGGACATTACGGTCTTCTTGGCTGATCTAGCTTCTTTTCCAGCTCCCGTTTGGCGAATCACTGTCAAAGAAAGATATTTGACTAGTAGACATTACGAGCATTTTGTTTACTTGGCTGTTCTGGGTCCTTTTCTAGTTCGAGTTTAGAGAATCGCTGTAGGGACTTCTTTCTTCGATCGGCGGCCATTACGGTACAGACATTTCTGATCGTCATCGACGTTTCCTGGTCCCGATTCGCATGAAATAATTCACGATGAACGAAGGGCGATACAGGAAGGTAAAGAGAGCAAAGTGAAACGAAGAGTCATGTTAAAGATTGATATAAAGAGCGAATATCTCGCGGTTTCTGGCAGTCTCGAAACGATCACGAAGGACGTTCTTTCGGTCGAAGTGGTCGCCTTAAATCAACAACTCGCAAAGGAAACTAGCGAGTGGTAATTGAGCCATAACCCTCGGCCGGCGAACACACAAATATTTCAGCGCCGGGAGCTCGCTCATAATTTAGCCCTCATAATTAAGATGCGCCGAGCGCGGCAGAACTCCCCGGGACCAGCAGGAACCCCCTGGTCGCGTCGTACGCGCGAGAATCCTTGCTCGGTGGAAAAAAGGACGAGCACGAGCAGTCCGCTACGACCAGTCTGCCCGAAAGATTCTCACGAAAATAGATGTGACCCGTTCGAGACCGGTCATCCGTGGCCATTCTCGTTGTCGGCCTCTTTGTCGAATTCTCCTCTCTGGAACTCGAGGATACTTCACGATTCGAGCCGAATTTTCTGACTATAGTTTATCATGGAATGGTTATAAATTTTCTTCCTATCTAGACTTGCTTTCAACCTGAAATTAGAATTTCTTAACATAAAGTTAAGCCTTTGGTATCTGCACCCTCGAAATATGAAGACTTTCAATGACCCTACTGCATAACCCATAAGCTACACACCCCTAAACACTCAAGTTGAGACCATCAGATGTTCTTCAAGCCAAGTTAATACCCTAAAAAATTCTTCAAGTCAAGTTATATTCTCGAAACATTCTTCAAATCAAGTTAATATCCTATAAATCAACTAGGACCTCCATAGCCCGACGGTCGTCATATGTCGTATGACCGAAACCAGCCGGCCATCAGCAGACGCCGTAGGGGCGGCCCCTCGAGGCGAACGGTATACCAAAAAGCGTGGCATTAATCAGAACGCAATCGCAGCCACCCCCAGAGCGCGGTCCGGTCCTGTACGATAACGAGGCACCAGGATATAACTCGGTGCCTCCACCGTGTTACGATCTAAGAAAGGGGCCCGAGAAATACTGCGACACCGGGACGGCTACCGATGATGCATGTCCCAGAAGTGCGAGAGAGCGGCCCCGCACACCGCGTATTATGTTACCGTGCGACGCACCACCACCACGGAGAAACGGTCCGTTTACCGTGTGTGGATACCTCGGGTCCAGGTCATGACTCTATCATATTTATGTCCCTGGGCCCGTTGGAACGTCGAAATTCCGGGGAACACGTAGATCCGTGGACAGATAGAGAGGACGATCTTCGATGGGATGTCCGGTTATCTCCAGCGCTGTCTAATCAGTCCCCTCTCGAGGGGGACTGATTATAGAACGTCAGTTTGTCGAGGTACTTTAAGGGCCGATTCCGAAGATATACCCTGGGGACGCTGCATTCCAAAGGTGTAATAGCAGTCCGCCAGGTTTATCGGCCGCTAATGTCGTTAGGCGGCGTGTCCTTTTGATAGCTTAGGGGGACATTGTCGATCGATTTTCGGCTACTTCGGGGACTTGTTAGCGACACGGCAAGGCGGACCGTTAGATAGAGAGAAGCTAAGTTGATGTTTCTGGTAGTTTCACGGTCGGCTGCTGCGTTTGTTTTGGTCTTTGATGTGGGGCTACTTCGAAGCTAGAACTATCTAACACGAACGTGTTTCTATTTTGAATCACGTTGGTGAAAGGGACGCGGCTTGTTGAAAGTATCCAAATCGATGAATTTATGAACTTCTTCACTTGTAACATTGCCATAGGAATTGTAATAATTTTTCTGAGAGCTTACTAACCGATTTCACTACCTTGGCTGTTCTAGTGTTACAGAAAATGCTGGCGGACGGTTTCATTTGATGTACGTTGAAAATGTAGTAGCGACGTGATGTTCAATCTTGAATTCTTTTTGAGCTTATCAATTGTTTACGTTATTTAATCTTTATTTACTTTATTGTGCTTTCACGTATTCTTGCGTTTCTTAAATCTTTCTTGTGTTCCTTGAGTTTCTCGTTTCCTTGCGTTTTTAAAAATCTTCCCCGAATCTTTCGATTTTCTCTTTTTCTTGCGTTTCTTTAATAACTCTTGCGTTTCTTGTTTTCTTTTATCATTCTCGAGTTTCCGTTCGTTCAGGATCCTTACGGTTCCTTGTAAGAATCTGTCCACGTTAAGAAGATCCGCGATCTAATGGGAGCCTCGAGGTACAAATAGATTCCTCATTTCGACCATCGAAAGAAGAGATAGCGACACGGTATCGCGATGTCGTAGATCCCTTGAGAGATAACCCGGAACCGGGCGTATTTGTCCTGCGACACCTGCGCGCAGGACAGTTCGTGTGTATCTGGCGCGGGATGCGAGCGCAGCGAAGAACACGAATGATAGCTCCTCGCCGGGGCGATATACCTTCTTTGCCATTATCAGATTCACGGGCAATGGCGCCCCGCTAGGAGTCACATCGCCGTTCGTGTTACAACTACCGGCCGTATCAATTCTTTTTTTTTTATTTTCCCCCTGTTTATATGTATCCCTCTCTCTCTCTTCTCCGCTGGGTATTAATTCCCGATAATTTCTGGCGCGACTCTCGAACGACGATAACGATAATTTTTTGTTTGCCGTTTCGAATCGGGGATGCTAGGGGGGGTGGGGGGCAACATTGTGGAACGATATTTCATATCCGACCGCGGGAAGATACTCCGATATTATATATATTTATTTTCGACTGACCGCAAGTTGTTCCAGTTAACAAAAATTATTCCGATTAATAAAAACTAATTGTACCCTAAACATGTAGACAGAGGGAATGTTCTGTTTATTTTTAGGGGTTCAGAGAGTTTGGATTATTCTATTTCTTTCGAACAGATTTGAAACGGGTACGTTTGTGTAGATTGAAACTTCTAAATTGTTTAAAAAAGTTCGGAGGTAAGGGAGACACAGACTCGAATAATCGTGGCTGCGTTAGAAACGCCATCAGCCGTGAACATCTAGCCATTTGTCAGTGCGCGGCCGAGGAGCACACGACACTTGGCCGCGGCGAACAGGAAGAAGAAAGAAGGGTAGTCGGGGAACCAAGGATCGCGGTAACCCGATACTTTTGCGGGGATGGTTTATGTGGTGACACTCGCAATTCCGTGGTGGACACACGACTCGTCGTGACCTTGCCTGGGCCTTCCAGAGACTGGACCCCCTGCCGGGCTACGCCGAATCCTCTTAAGGAGTAACGATGACCAACGGCCGAGCCACTCGTAAAAACTCCGTATGAATCCCCCGAGAGGCGTATGCAGAACGGGGTTTATATGCGAGAACGTGTCGCTGGCATGCGCACGAATTAAGAGCCATGAAGTCCCCGCTCTTGACTTGCCACGTTGAAACTTGTTGAAGTTTCTTTGGGACCGACCGAAGGGCCTACCAGCGATCCCGTGGGTTCTAAACTGCTGATTGATATTAGAGAATACAATCTGAGTTTGATTGTCTTAGAGTCTTAAAGTGTGTTATAATGCAGTTTCCACTAATGTTACGTCTTATAAATTAGATTTGACTGCGTTAGAGGGTACTTTAATGCAGACCCACGGATGTTGCAATAATCCTAAGCATAGATTTATACGTGTTTGATGACACAGACTTGACTCTATGTCAGACTCCACTTTAGATCTAACTACGTACAATGTTCCCTCTCTACATATAGTCACATGATTTAGGATTCTGGCAACGATTTTGCCCATCCAGCCTGTTGAGCCTAGGTGCTCTCAGCTTATCTCAAAATAAGTTTACGAGGGACGTATCGTACCCTTACCACAAAAGTGACATAAGTCGAAAACATTAGTCGTCTTTGAAAATAATGTCTCTCTGAATATAATGTAACTTCTAACAGTAAGAGGAACGGTCACAGCAAGAAGCTAAAAGATTACACTTTCGATGATTAGTCGAACAGTGTTTCCGCAACTTTCTCGTATATGCAACTTTCTCTTAACGTCTCGGAACACGTTTTTCGAGTTCAGTCAGTTTTGTAGCAAGGATACAATACCTTCATAAGGACGTTAGATCTTATAGGGTGAAAAATACTCCAATTATAATTCTTACAGTCTAAACTATACATTCCCCTCGAATTCTTAAATTTAAATCCAAGGTAATTCGAGGCTCGCAATGGAACATCGTAAGTTCGAAGGATCCTGGGGGTCGATGGTCAGTTCATGCATCGGCTCCAAGGGCCGTAGCTGAATTACAGCCGCGTAACATTGTAATCGCGCGTATTTATTGCGCCGGTGGAGATGAGCTACGTACCCTCCCGGCTAGAACACCCCGCATATCACGCGACGCGGCGTGTCTTCCCGTCGAGTTTATATTTCCTCGCGGGTCGGGCATCCTTACCACTTTCGTCCTCTCCTTTTCGTCCTGCTTCGTAGATCAATAATCAGATTAGACTGTTCGGATAGATAGGCGCACGCCTCGCCCGGTAGGAGGATTTCTGTGATTATTATATCACGGCGGAGTGGTTTTATGGTCGGTGGTTTAGAAGCTGTTGCCTTGGCTCGTTAGAAAAAATATGAATGAATCCGCGTGGCCGTTTTCATGCCGAGGATACATAAACAGCGGGGTATAAATAGCGCCGGAGATAGATAAAAAGTAGACTTTCCTAACGGGAAACACTTTATGAAAATTGAAACTTAAGAGCCGCTGTAATTTTCATGATAATTACACGCGAATACGGCCTGTGAATAAAACGGACGCCATTCTAAATTTCAGTGTCACTTATAAAATTGTATATTTGCAAAAACATCCATAGTCTAATAATAACGGGGTACTTTTTCAATCTTTTATTCATTACTGAAAACTCTTTAGACCAGTGGTGGCCGCCCTTTTACATACCTTGTCTTAAGCCATACGCGGAAGGAAAGGAAATAGAACCAAAGAATCGGCAATATGGGCTTTGGGTACTGAGAAATTTTATGATGAAACGCGCCACGTTTGGCCACCCCTGCTTTAGACAATGAAATTTCCCATCTTTGCCCGTACAGGCCACCGATCGAAGAGACTTGAACGCCCGCGCAACTCACTATCCCATCAACCGATCCCACTCGTAATTTCCCCTGCGAAAAATCAGCCCGGAGAACCTGTCCACCAGCGTCCACGAAGACAAACGATGATAGGAGCTCCAGCTCGAGCTCCCGTAGATCATACGGACAAATAATTTCGCTAGCTCCCTTTCACGACTGCAACTGGCTGACCACGGTCGATCATCCCAGCTTGATGATCGATGGATCGTCGTTAATCAAGCCCCGCTGTTCGAGGCTCGCCACGTTCGAGGTAAAAAAGGAAATCCACCCGTGAAGCCCTCGCGCGTTCGTTCGTCGGGAATAATATTTCCTAAAGCGACAGAAACGACGTATATAAATTTTCCCCGTAAACGGACCGTGGGCGTTTCGTAAATGGATATATAACGTTCACGATCGTTTTCGAATCAATTCGTATTCGCTCTTGTTCCACTTGTGATCCATTCTGGCGCTCCTGTAGGTATGTTAGATTTGCCCAATCACGGTAGCCACGAGGCCGCGAAAACGGACAAGCCGATTACAAATTTTTCCCGTCCACTTACGCGATCTCCCCAGTTTCTTGTTCGTACGTGACGATATTGCAATTACCTTCGTGCCACGACACACGACGAACACGCAATTATGTGGATTCTCGATATACATATGATACGTTTCAATATTACGTAACAATGACGGCGGCGCAACTCTGCAACGTTTTCTCAACTATTGTTCGAGCCCCTGTGGCCACTTTATCAACGTTGCCACGCTGTTTATCGATACATCAGCAGGTTTTCACGGTGTACGACTCGAGATACGTGTTTTCCTTTTGGGCTTCTTTGTTGAATCAACCTCGGCCACAGGGGGAAGATGCTAATGGCCGATCCGAGGTGGCGATACGGAACTTGTTTGCATCGCGAAGTTATTGACGTCGATTCCACGGGATATGACATCTTTACGTCTACTTCAACGTGCTACCATACATGATTCGATGCTGAGGGTTTTATTAGCACTTCGGCGGACGGCGACGTTCCCGCGAAATTGAAAGCTTCTCTGTCCGCCGGAGGGTACTGTGGGATTCTACTTGCACTCACAATGTTGCGAATTTCCATATCAGTACGAAGACTGGATCTACCCGTCGTCGGGCTGGAACACGTTGCACAGGATTTTACCGAGGAATATTCAGCGCTTCACGTTCTGCTGGCTTCACGCAGGGTTGCTCCGAATTTCCCAACATGTGTAATGTTTAACGTAAGAAACGTCAGGCTAATAGGCTCTGTGAATTTTATGGTCGAATGTTCGTTCTATTGTCTTGTATTTGCAATGCAAATGTTTGACAGCATTTCAAAAATATAACACTGTATGTTTTCTCTGTTATCCTAGTTCGCAAATTTTCGAAGCTTCGACTAGGAAGCGGAGAACAGTAAATTTGTCAGGAACTGTTACTCAAGATTATTCTTAATTTTACAACTCAACAGTGGATCTAAAAAATTCTACTCAACATTCCATAACCAATATTTCCGTCGTTACATATTTCACGCAGCATTACTTTAAATTCCTCCACGTTTTCTAAGTCCAAAATAATAAAAATCGAGTCAACATCAACTCCAACAAGTTCATCGCTGAACATTCACTATTCTCCATTTTACCAACTCGATACAGACTCCGTTCCGGATTCTCCCACGTTCGTAGCGACCATACAACAAACACAAGATTATTTTCAATTTCACAACTCACTCAGAATACATCTAACAGTTCCATCACTTAGTATTCCACAACCAATATCTCTATTGTTATTTCACACAGTATTACTTTAAATTTCTGCTTAACATTTACTGTTCTCCATGCTACCAACTCGATAGAAAACTGTTCCGGATTTTCCCACGTTCACGGCGGTCAAAGTAACAAAAGTCCGGTTGACAGTGCTTCCAAGAAGAACCGTGGATCGTTCTGTCCAAAGAGGGCACCCAACGCCACGCCACCGGGAGATAATATAGTGCTGTGATCTAGATTAATGCGAACGCTGCCGGGAGCGTCCCACGCGCAGCGGTGTGTCCTCCACCGAGGCAGCAGCGAATCCGCCGTCGAGCTGTCGCTACATTATTCATAAAATAAAACGCGCCAAAGGAGAGAGAGAAAGACAGTTGCCCGGCTAGCCGACGCGCAGACGGGGAAAATCAGCGAAGGATGCAACGAGCCGAGGCGAGACAGCGCACGAGCTGCGCGCCTGTTACGAGATTATGCGAAAATCATTCAACGGCCCCCGCCATCGCTTCCGGCTCTGCCGGCCCGATCCGTAATAAAGCGATACTTCCGTGACGCCTGTACGCGATGGTGAATTCGACGAAAAAACGATAGACAATCGTTCCTTGTCTGAACGAAAGATATAACCGGACCTTTCGATCGAAACAGTGTTACAGGCTCTTCGCGATTATCGTCTGGCTTGTTCTACACGATTATTGTCCAGGCGTTATCCCCACTACTAGGGGGGGGAGGGGGTGGAACCTGTCAAGTGCATACTTTGTTGCCTCTCCACTTTTATTGCCGAGGCTCGGGCTTCGGACCGAAAACGGAATTTACGATGGCTGAAGCATTTCTCCCTACATGATTATTGTCCCGACGCGGGCTCGAGTCTGAGACAATAATCGAGAGGAGTCTGTATTTGTAGATTTCCCAAATTCTACAACCGCGTTATGAGAATCTCGTGTTTCGTCGAGGTTACCTGTATTTCTTCCACGTGAAACTAAGAAATACAGTTCACTTACCAACTGTGTTCCTGCAAACCCCTTCGATCGCAGTTTATCGCTCGATACCCCGGTCACGTATCGATCTTCCCGATCGGGCCGAGAAAAGGACAGAAACGCCGGGGACCGTTTATCGCTGGACGCATTAATTACGCCCGTACCACGGGAATTCCGTGCGAAGGGGAGGACAAGCTTTATCGTGGAAATAATAATTTACAGCGTCCGCGAGGGCCCTCGGCCACGGCTTAAATCCCCGCCGCCGGGCTTGTCAGAAGCGTAGCGAGGCCACACGGGGCTTAACGTATACGTACCACGCCTGGAGAACGAATAGAACCGCGCGGACATCCTTCCACGACGTTCGAGACGTTGACTAACGCCCTTGTAACACGGCACGCGCGTAATCCGCCCCGGAACCGCTCGTCATCGGGGGATGTTGAAAGATCGTCACACGGGTTAATTAATTCCCGTGACTCGATTGATGCTGCTTAAGGTGGAAGCGTATTATTTGTCATCTGACCGGAAGCCTGAGTGAACGCGTGTCTGTTGAAAATTGCAAGCGTGATATTTTGTATTTTTTTAATACTTTGCGGCGGATATGTTCACAAATGCATACATATTAGGTAGGACCATAAGTATTAGGACGTAACAAATTTGAAGTAAATGTTTGAAAATCGTTACGAAATTATCGATTGTATCGAATACACATCGTCTACCGAATATTAGAATTTATTACATATGCACAGTTATTCCTCGATGAATGCGACACGAACAAGAGCGTTTTACCTACGACTGGAGGGTCTCCTTCTGGAACCAAGCTAACAGAAGCTTGACTTCGTGCAAAAAACTAATTTATGAGGGGCTGAAAGCTTTTCGGCCTTGTCACGAATGCTCTGGAACTGACCAAGTCCGTCGCACTCATCGAGACATTACTGTAATATTTAACACTAACTCAGGAACATGAAAGTACGGCAAAATATATAATTTGTACAAGACATAGTTTTTCCTTTATACGTAATAGGTGTCCCAATTGTATAGATGGGAGTATATAGGGTGGTACTATGTTCACCTGCATAATCTCCGTGGTTTTTAGAGATATACTTTATTTATTATACCAAAGTTGTATGGTTACAGAAGGGGTCTTAACGGTGTCAGTAATAATTTTTTGTAAGTGCATGATTTTTCAAAGATTTTTAGGTCGTTTCTATTCTTTTTAAATGGCACGCTACATTCTTTTATTTGTATGGTATAATGACGATTGTTTAGGCGATTTCAACGACCTCCAATATAAAGTTTATTGCATATTAAGTGAAGGACCAAAACAAAAATCTAACGTCATAAGAGATGATCGAAATGGTATGCGTGTTTATCAACGCAACACTGGAATCATTGGATCGTGATGCCCACGTATGATGTAAGACTTCTTGTTTTACTCCTTTCTTTATTGTGGAATGACCTTTATTAGACGTCGTTGAAATCGTTCGAATATTCGCTATTCCATTAGGAATCAAAAAGTATGCATAGGCATCATATAGCATGCCATATAAAAAAATAGAGGCGAGAAAACACGCTTCGGTGAACCGTGAAGCAGTGTTGTTTACAATGCATCGTTTTCCTAATTACCTTCTTTTGAATGTTAATTGCCAGCAATTAATTTTCACGGCGTGTTCGCGTGAGCCGGCGATTTGTACAAGCGCCTTAACGACATCGCCGGGGTGAATTTAAGGACCAACGACTGGAATTCACGCGGCTGGAACTTTGTTGCTGCATCACGGGGGAAATCGTAGGAATGTTTGATTGGCCACGGGACACGCGCGAATTTTGGCGCTTAATCGTCGGTTTAACCGGCGATCGGAGCTCGTGGAATCCCAAACGCGTTTGATAATACGTAGGCTACGATTTACGCTGGAAATTAACGGTTCTTCGGGTGGTTTAAGAAATTGTTGCTTGATTTCGTGGCTTTCGAATGAAATGTAGAAGATACTTGGAATGATGTTGAGGCGAGTGTTTTACGTGTCGATAAGGTGCGTAGAGGAAGCTAAATACTACACGATTCAGTAATTTTCGAGAAATATTGATCACGGATTTGAAAAATGTACTTTCGAGAAAAACGCGTTTAAAGTTTGAAGTCAAGCTTACACTTATACAAAATGTTCATGTTTTAACGCCTGTAACTCTGTCATTTTTAATTGGAGTAACTTGAAACTTGCACAGAATATTCTCGATGTGTTGTACTTAAAGAAAACGTAGAAAGTGAAAAAATCGATTTTTTGAAAACTTCTGAGCATGACCCCTTAAAAACAACCGAACCCTTATCATATCAGTTCCACCAACTAGATGAATTACTAAAAAATTATTCGGACCACTCGTAGCAGAGGTTACGCGCCAACGGTCGCCGAATGAAGACACGTATGCTGTAGCTGTTACACCCGAGACGGGGCGGCACGTGAGAAATCGCGGTCTCTGCGGGGCCCGTGTCCTCGCGGGCACGTCTTTCTCGCGGTGGAAAAAGAACCAGGAGAACCGAAGAAAGAAAACCGGCGAAGGGAAGGTGGGGTACTCGAAAGGGGATCGAAAAACGAAGCAGCGTGTACGAACGAAAGAAAAGAAGGAACCAGCAGAGAGAGAAAGAGAGACAGAGTCCACGTGCTCCACGGGTGCTCCGAGTGTGCGAACGAACGCGCGCGGCAAGTGGTCCCAGAGGCCGCGGGTCTGCCTGGTCCGCCGCGTATTATAAAAGATTTCCGACTCTTTGTGGCGACCGGGGGCCCACGTCTCTGTTTAGGAGCGACGAATACGCGCCCTCTCTCTGAAAACCCTCCGGTTGCGCTTAGAATACCGTCCGCGTTCTCTCACATTGTATAATAATGTATCGCATATGGCGCATCTTGTAAAACTCTGCGGGCGTTCTACCCCCCCCCCTCCCCTTGCTACTACGGGTCTGGAAACACGGATGTGCAAGGAAGAACGCGGACGGTACACGGTGAATGAGGTTATTCCCGGTCGTGGAGTCTGGGCTCGTACATACGCGATCTCTCGTTTCATTCATCCATCGGGGAACATGCTCGACCAGGAACCGAAACATCGTCGGCCCCTAGCCTCTCCTCTGGTCCTCTTTCGAGATTTTTTTCTGGCCAGCTCCCTACTCCAATGGAGACTCTCGGGGGCTCTCCCCCTTTGTGGCAGCAATATGCTTTGGCGAGGTGTTCGGACCTGCGATGCGATTAGAGGATGGAGCTGTGATGGGTTAATGAAGCGGGAACAGTTTGCGGGCTGTTTGATGTGTAGAGGTTCGATGTGTGTAAAGTTTGGAGGGTTTCAATGGGTATATGTGGAGATTGATATCTGGTGATGTTGGGTTTTGATCGAATGTGGGCCAGGGTATGTTGTTGAAATCAGGTGGATGGTTTGAAGAAGGTACGGCAAGCTTGCTGGGGACGTGTCGCTGGATTGTGTGTCATTTCGAGGACATAGTAGTGACTAGTTTTTAGAGGATCTAGTAGGTTGAATGCATAGGTGTGGAGATTGATAGCTCGTGATGTTGGGTTTTAGTGGTCATAGTGACTAGAGAAATGAGTATGGTAGAATATAAAAGACTTAAATTCTACGAAGATTGAAATTCGTATTTTGTTGGTGTCCATTTACTGGATTCAGCAAAAATAAATATAGACCTGTAGACATTAGTTGAACACAAAATGAGCTTGTATAGTTGCAAGAGTTATACAAGGTATATTTTATTACCGTTAAACTGGAACAGGTTGAACCAGCGATCAACCTTACCTATCATCTCACGAAACTGTCAAGGATGTCATCCCCAATATTTTTCACCAACAAGAAAGGCCCCTCTCACGATCTAACCCGAATAATCCCACCGCTAATAAATTAAGAGTACAGCAGCAGAATGCATCGAACAAAGGCTAACAAAAGAGTTTGCCCCCGGTGGAACACCTTCCGGGAGCGTCTCTATACCGGGCCGAAGGTGAATCCGCTGTTGTACGAATTCAGAATGGAGGGCCCAATCGATTACCCAACACGGTCCAACGGATCCGATTAGGTGAAAATATGCGGTCTTGTCCTGCTGTGCGCAAACCAGGCCTTAGCCGTCGTTGCTATTGTCCGTGCCGGATGTGTACCAGGATTGGGGGCTGTCAATAGGATCAGGCACGATAACAATGTGTCTCGAGTCAAGAGACCCTCGACAGAGCTCCGAGACTCGTCGTGGCTAATCCATTCGATTAGGTTTAAGGTTTTACGGAGACCTAGGTCAGAATCCCTTCCGAGTTGACCGGACTCTCTTCTCCGTTTCGCGTTTGGAAATCGCCTGTGAAACCCATTGGAACCAGGAGAGCTGGATGACTGAGCTTACGCGACTAGACGCGCTCAGGTTGTTTCGTTTGTGCCTCTGTGAAGAGGTGTTGACACGGCTTGACGGTAACTCCTATGGACACTTGAATGGTGCCTCGACGGCTGACAGGAATCCATTTTTAATTCGATCGGATCACGTCGGTCAAAGGCAAAATAAGAGGAGTGGTTATCGTTGGTAAGATGTTGAAGAATTTATGGATTTGGAAATTTGGAAAAATTTCAACGTTAATTAAGATAACATGGAATTGAATAGGTTCCATGTTTTTTTTATCCTGTTTTGTGTTCAGTGACGAGTGAATATGCTGTCTCGTTTCGATTGTATTTCGATATCGAGATTCTAGTGTGCCTAGCGAATAGATTCGTTATTCGATCCTGATACAACGAGAGACTCGTTATGCTACGGGGCATTCTGCTTTTCCGTTTCGCGGTATCTGATCATTATTCTCCATTTTCTCGTTTTCCAATTGCTGAGATCGTTGCTCCACGGTGCGTGCACGATTCCGCGTGGCCATATCCTCCTTTTGTTTTCCCGCATTACCCCATTCACTCCGTCGATATCTGTGATCTCTGGTAAAAATCATTGTATTGCGATACCGAGTGACATGATTTACAGGGATCTTTCCGGAAAAACGCTTCTCCGCTATGGCCTCCGATACTTTCCCTATTCAGGAAAACTTTGTCCCGATTGAATCTGTGCCAGGAATCCTAAAGTCAATTCCAACTGCTTCGTCGTTTGAAACCATGCAGAATAATTTTTTTTCAAGATTCTGCACTGTCAATTTACTGTTCTGAAGTTAATTGAATGTAAAACTTACTGGAGTAACGTTTTATCCATGATGGCGTGTTCTACAAGCGATGATCAAACTGTAGGTAACATAATCCTCATTCTTTCCCACCTAAAGATAACGTTAACCACTATTCTTAACCTGATAATCTATATTTGCCTTGATAAATAATACATAGTTCATAACTTATAGTTTTGAAATTCAAAATGACGTACACTCGGTACAGTCTCCAATCAATGGGTAATCTAATCCACTCCCACTGAACATTAACATATACTTCAGTGCAAAACCTGTTTCCACTCAGTACAATCGAGTAATATTACTTTTAATTCGGTACTCAAATAAAAGCGTTTCCAGCGATGATCAAGAGAACTTGGCACTGTTTCATCTAGAATGCCGTCCTCGTTGGTAGCACAACCAAAAGTCGAGATCCAAAGTAACTTCCCCAATATTAATTCCCCTTCGAGCTTTGACCTAAGCTGTTGTCATCTCCAGCCAATATGCAATCTAATCTCCCACTCATCAGAATCGAATAATAATACCTTCAATTCGACACAAGTTCCTAACAAAAGTTGGCACTGTCTTGTCCAAAATGCCGTCCTCGTTGGTAGCACAACCAAAAGCTGAGATCCAAAGTAACTTCCCCAATATTAATTCCCCTTCGAGCTTTGACCTAAGCTGTTGTCATCTCCAGCCAATATGCAATCTAATCTCCTACTCATCAGAATCGAATAGTAATACCTTTAATTCGACACAAGTTCCTAACAAAAGTTGGTACCGTCTTTTCCAAAATGGCATCCTGGTAGCTACGACAATCAAAAGATTCCCCAATAAGTCCCAATATAAGTTTCCATCACTTCGAATCACGTCTAAGACATTAATTCTCTTAAAATCTCTGTCCTAAGCTCGTGTAACCGAAATGGTAGCGCGACCGAAAGCAGTTCGCCCTAAAAACATCGTGTGCGTGTCGCAGCGATCGCCCCGCTGGTAAGGTGATCGTCGTATAAATATGTGGCACACCGGCTCGCCCCGGGACTGGATCCGACGCGGCATCAGGGTTATAAGATCGGCCACGTCTCTATCTAGGTTCTTTAGTACGGCTGCCGAGGGAACGTAATATATTTGGGAGCTGGAGGGGGAGAGTGAGATAGGTGGTTTAGGTAGGTAGCCCTGGTGGATGTCGGGTAGATAGTCGAGAGAGACCGGCTTCGGTAATGGAGACTGCAGGGTGCCGCTAATGCAGTAGCGATGTCACGGTGCCCGGTTGCATCGGTATATTCCTTCCCTTTCCGGCCTTTCGCCTTCCTCCACCGAGGTTATACACATGCGTGTCCCTTCTTACCTTCGCGATATCAACCGTTCGGCCCTCTACGTGGTCCCGCCGCCGCTTCTCGTGTGTCCAACTGGGAGAGATCTTTCTCTTTCTCCTTCTCTCTCTGTCCGTCGTACTTTATCTTCGCGGAGAGAGTCGTCTTCCTTTTTTCTCTCGATTCAACGGGAACCCTATCTTAAAGGGGGGAAACACGGCAGATATCCAGAGACGATGGGAAACATTCGCCGGCGTCGATGTGTTTGTATCGTTTAAAGTGAATGGAAAAATGGGCGCCGCCTGCCGTCCCGCAGTTACGATAATTTCTTGGTTATTTTTGTTATGCCGCCCCGCCCCTGGGATACCCGCTCCCTTCGAATCCTCTCCGCCGTGTGTCGGCGGACGCTGTGCGGCGAACTGTCTTTGCTCGACTTCATGCTCTCCTCCGGTTAATTGGCCGACCACGACTCGAAAAATATGCCCATCGAGAGAACGAGCATTTCGCTAAACGGGCTGCCGGGCTTTCAAGGCGGTTCGATCCCGTCGTTCCTCGGTGTTGCTGATGCTGAATCGTGAATGAATTGGATCGTTTTGAAGAATCGAAATTTTATATTAGACTCGTGCACTCCACAAGGACTACCAAAAAAAGGCCATCCACCCGGTTGGTTATTTATTAAAACAAACCACTGCAATCTGTGCAGGAAAATATAACCATCAAGTTATCAGAAAGCTATGCATCTTAATTGTAAGAAAATTTGGCTCCATGTCCTACCCCATGTACAAAAATTGTGTAGGTCTTTGTACATAATTCTTTCACATAATACTGGAAGACATTGTTTAAAAAATAAATTTTGTAAATACTCCGGACATACTTGTAGTCTATAAGGGTACATAAGTGCCATGAAAGTGTTACACCTTTGTGGTCGATTGCTCGAGCAGCACATTTTGACCTTTAATATATGTTCTGATATATGTATTCGCAACAACGTAAGGTTTTACAGTTTTGAACGTATTATATTTTCAAAATGCTTTTTAGAAATGATGTTAAGAAAGATAGAGTGTTGGAGAAGAAAAATCGACCGATTGGGTATTGAGCCAGGAATCGAATAAACTCCTTCATTACACGGATGAGTGCTTTTAGCACTGAACTATCTGGGCAGTCGACGATTCTTCCTTTCCAAATTCATATACGTTTCACAAACAAGCATAGCTGTCTCCGCGCTCTATTCTTTCCAGAAGTGATTGACTTGTCTTACTCTGTTAAAATCCGTTAATATTGTCGTAAAAGGCGAATCAAAATAACCTGACATTAGGTGAGCGATGGTTAAACAGATCGCCAACAGTACCTTAACCGTAAGCTACATTATGGACTTCCAACAACTGGAACTGGCCTCAAAGCGAATATCTTTCTACTACCCGTGAATTTATCACAAAAGACCGAGATAATAACAATGAACAAGTATATAGCAACCTAGCTCTTTTCTAGGTGACACTACTCTCTATCCACTGACTTGGACCCTCTGCTTCACCCCCACTTTGACCTCAATCAACACCTGGGCCTATCCAAGTTCTGCGATATTAACCCTCGAATTCTTTCTTTTTCCAGGATGTTCGGCAGCATGAAACGTTGCGCCCGGTGTCAGGCGGCGATCCTAGCCTCCGAGTTGGTGATGCGCGCCAGGGACCTAGTTTTCCACGTTCGTTGTTTTTCCTGCGCAGCCTGCGCTGTCCCCCTGACCAAGGGCGATCATTTTGGGATGCGTGACGGCGCGGTGCTCTGTCGGCTCCACTACGAAATGGGCGCGGAAATGCATCCTTCTCAGAGCCCACCGGTTCCGGTTTACCCTCCTGGTCCTCATTACCCCGGTCAACCCTTTCCCTCTCCGGAATTCCTTCACCATCACCACCATCATCCGTCCCATCCGCCGCATCCTCATCACTCGATGCATCCTCAGCATCCCCACAGTCACGTCAGTCCCGTACCGCTTCAACCCTCGACGCCATCCGTGCCTGACGTCGGCTCGCCACCTAAAGTGCCGTACTTCAACGGCGCCGCGGTCGTACCGCCACCTAGACAGAAGGGCAGGCCGAGGAAGAGGAAGCCCAAGGATCTTGAGGCCATGACTGCTAATATAGGTGAGCATTCCGTGCAATCTTTGACTATTTGGACTGCTGTGTCACCAACATATGGGGGATGTTATTTAAGTTTTTAACTGGTGGCAGAACTTTCTGGTAAAATACTAAATGAAGTAAGCTTGATTAAGGCCTATGAGATACGAGAGAATTGAACGGGATAGTTGGTGCGACAAATCGAAGCTTCGAAGCTGCGATTTTGTTAAGAAATGACGACCTTGATTTTGTTAGAATTTTTGCAGAAATCTTGTATTTTTTAGCGTTCAATGGAAACATCTACACGTACTTGATCTTTTAGGCAGTTGTGGTTGGTAGATTGGAATGATTATTTGGTCCAGTAGATTTTCTTCAGCGATTTTTACGATATGTAAATACAGAAGTTTCATACAGTTTCGTTCAGCTTATTAAAACTATGTCGACCTTCTTCTGTGTGCAAGGTATTCTTAATGTATTCGTAGCGTTCGCACGTTCATCTCTTGTGGACTCTATATTTTTCATTCTAGTGCTAATAATACGCGAACTGGAAGTCTAATACTACTTAAAGAATTTAAAACATTGTTCGCATGGTTGTATGAACATAAAGTAGGTGTAAAATCTTGAGCGCTCTCCGTGTTAGAATACACGATGAAATTAGTATTACTGTACAATTAGAAAACTTTGGTTTGTAAATAATCCGACTAAATTCGTATAGAAGTTTTTGGACCGTAAAGCAACCTAATCTTCGCTTAACAACAGGAATGTATCGCAGACTATATTTCAAGTAACGTGTAATGTTACTGAACCCCTTAACTTGTAAAATTAATAGCGCGAAAACATTTCAATTCAGCATTTAATTGATGATTTCGTGGCGCGTGAAATAATGATATTCGTTCAATATTCATCGAAATCAGCAACCAGACGTAGACGTACCGCTACTCGAAGCTTTCAAAATAGAAACCAGAATGCTCCTGCAATTCATCATTCCCAGAAGCTACACTGAACCAGTCTCACTGTCACAGTTTACCCAGAAAATCATATAACATGCAACTTCTAAAATAATTCCCTTTCATCTTTCAAAATCTCAACAATGTCCATCAGTACCGTACAGTTACAAGTCAAAATCCCCGTTAATCGTCCTCAGTTCAACAAAGCCTAGACTCTCGGTAACTCAACCGTTCGCTGTCCTCCGTCGAAGTAAATTCTTCAAAGGCAGAAACTCTCCGATCCCCGTACGTGCACGGGAATCCATTGAAGAATATTCCGACGTTGGCCAAGCGACCTGGCCATTTAAACATATAGTACCCAGTCTTAATTCCAGCCAACCTCACAAAGGCCCGAGTAAATCAGCTTCCTCGTGTCCAACAGCCTCGTCCGCCTACCAGAAAGAGTTGCTCCGAGCTATCGTGTCCCGTTCCTTCTAATTATATTGCACGACGAGCTGTCCGCGTAACGTGGCCAATTTAGCACCGACGTCCTACCGAGTAGCCGTAACCGCGAAACGAAGGAAGCCAGCGTGCCGCTTTGGGTGACTTATCGACTCTTCCTTCGCGCGGGTATCATCTCGCCTTTGGGTCCAGGCTGTACCAGTTTTCGGTACCTGCCAGGATTTTCATTATTCCCCCCTTCCCCTCCAACCTGGACAGTTGTTGTCCCGCGATGACAATCGCTGTGGCCACAGCACGAAAATTCCACCTGGGGTCTGGTCCCCTAGAGGGGCCGAAGCGCGTTCCGTTGAGGCCCCGCGAGGAAGCGAGCTAGCGACCAGGAGACGACGTCCAGCACGCGGTCAGATCGCAGCAGCACGTACCACCGCCGCGTGTCCCGTGCACACGAATCCGACTCGTTCGCCCGGTGATTTACGGCCGCGCGTGGGCGTGCGGTGTTTGCCACCGAACCCTGATAAAATTTGTCGCCGCGACATAAATTCACCGAATCCAATCCCAACAAAGCGTGTACGTGTCGCGCGTGGGCTCCTACTTTCGAGGACTTAATTTCGATTGTTGACCGACCGTGGGAACAACGGTCGACTCGTCTTCGATCCACGGACACACGGCGAGAGCCTCTCGACGTGGAGCTGACCGGTCTTCTTCCGACGACGTGTCCTTTTTCCTTGATTTTTATATGGACGTAAAAAACGATGCTTCAACGGAGGATGATACACCTTCTCCTCCTACCACGGGATCACTGGGGGAGTCCTCTATTTTGGCCACGGCCAGGCCCGATGAGGCGCGAGAATTTATCGTCGGAAATATAATAATTTGGTAGGGAGTTGTTGGGGAGGGGGGGACCTTCGTCGATCGGGCCTTTTTTCTGGCAAGGTCATCCGGACCTCTCGGGAACATCAACGTTTTATCATCTTTCGCTTTTTTGCTCGTTGGTCGATTCTTTTTTTCTTCTGGTCGTCCGTGGCTGGACCTCTACGGGCTCGTGAATGAGACGTGTGTCGCGGGGCTTTTATTGGAAATCGCGAGATTAGGGGGGTTGGGTGCGTGTAAAGTTCCTCGGTAGACGTTTCAATTTGGTGGGAAAATGATAGCGGTATAAAAACGGCTGTCATTAGATACCGAGAATCGCCGGGACCGTACTTATCGTTCCGAAACCGTTTCCTTTTATGTGGGAACTCGATGCATTAAAGTTCCTGAAAAAACAAATGAACATACAAAAATGTTTGCTTGATTAAATCGAAATCCATTGGAGTCACGGTTCAATTCTGGTCGTCGAGTTAGCTAGACCGAATTTCTTTCAAGAAGTTCGTTTAATCCAGTATCTTTGTGCTACTTCCGTAGATCTGGACACGATATCGTACCGATCCCCCCACGATCTTATCGACCCAGCTCGATTCATCGGCTCCTGGTATTCTGCGATCGTTCAAACGACTGTCAAGCCGCGCCGTTTTTATCGTCCCGTGGACAAGCGAGAGTCGCGGGGACAAGATAGGGTATATACATACGTAAGCTGGAATGAGGTATCGTGCCTACAAACTATTTGCTGCATAGAGTTGTAATTGGCCGTGTGTATCCACCGGTCTTTCGCATACGCTATCACCCTTCTTGTTTGCACTCGAGGAGCTAATGAGCTGTGATACACATCAAACACCGCTAGAGTCGCGGCCAAGCAGCGTTCAGGCCGCTTCCGACGGTTCTTTGCGTTGGCTGGTTGAGCCGACAATTGTTGCCCTTCGACGAGCTTTATTCACCGACAGGGATGCGTATTTGTCGCGGTTATATCGGCGATTTTGGGTCGTGACGGTGGATTTTTTGGGAAGGTAGAGAAGACTAGAGGAGATTGTCTTAGTGCTGATGAGAACGCGTAATGAGATGGATTTAGGGGATTGGACAACCAAAAGTTGGATGATACAGATGACTTCTGCCTTCTATTATTTTTCTATAGAAGACTTCTACCTTAATTTTATTCTTTTATAGATTAGTCTTCATCGTTAATTCGTACGGACCAATTTTTAGCTTGAATGATTTTCGAGAAATGTTTACGTCTTCTGAAGTTTAGATTGACCTAATCTTATTTAAGTTAACCTAATATGGTGGTGTAGACAATTTCGAATCGTGGTGGTGGATTTATCGACACCCAGCGAGGACCACAGGAATTTGTCTCTGTGCAGATGAAAACGTGTAATGAGCCAGAAGTTGAACGATATACTAGTCTTCTTATTAGTAAAATATTCTAATTAGTAAATACATTCCAACTTCCAGTTCAAAAGATTTTCAAAAAATGTATACATTGACCCAACTTAACGTAAGTTACCCTAATGTAACACAATGAATACTAACGATACGTTTACTTAGACCGAATACAAGGATTAACAAGGTGTCCAATTGTCTAAAGTGCAACGTCATCATACTCCCTAAGAAGTCCCATTTAAGTCGGCTAGAAACAATGGACATTGTAACGATATTTCCCCGATATTGACGTCACCCGGTACCGGAAAGACGTACATGCCCGTAGATACATAAATCTAACTGGTCCAACCCTTTCGTGGCGGATCGTACGCGCCGGAAAAGATCCCCCCGTGCTGATACACCCGATACGGGCTTGCTTCAAAAATACCTCTCCCTCTTTCTCTGTCTCGCGACACCGGTGTTTTAATTAAGACGCATAATCCGGATGTTGGGATTTATGTTGCAGATTTAAACGCGGACTACATAGATATGCCCTTCGGCCGAGGGGGACCCGCGACTCCCGGTATGCCTGGTTCCAACAGCAGAACAAAACGAATGAGAACGAGTTTCAAGCATCACCAGTTAAGGACGATGAAGAGTTACTTCGCGATCAATCACAATCCGGACGCGAAGGATCTCAAGCAACTTTCCCAGAAAACTGGCTTGCCAAAAAGGGTGCTGCAGGTAAGCAATCGACGTGGATTCTCTTATCGTTAGTCCCGTAGCCAC
This sequence comes from Dufourea novaeangliae, assembly GCF_001272555.1. Classification (NCBI taxonomy): domain Eukaryota; kingdom Metazoa; phylum Arthropoda; class Insecta; order Hymenoptera; family Halictidae; genus Dufourea; species Dufourea novaeangliae. The sequence continues at coordinate 2,523,669 of NW_015374115.1, read as the reverse complement.
CGATGCCCCGAGTAAATTGACAATCTCCTTTTCGATCGGTGAACCTCTCCTGTCAATGTTCCCCTCGCCTTTCCCAGTGTATGTGGAAGCGATCGTGGTATCGTTTGCTCTTGATCCAATTTGTTTTCGCGAGACATGTCGGCGGAGAGCGTTTCAGGAATCTCGATATAAATCCCTTCCCCTTTAACGCGAGGAATCTTTGCTGGACAGAGCATTTTACTCCCTCCTGCTTCTTCATACTTATTCTTCGAGAACTGCAACTGTTTTTTCTCGAAGATCGTTCGGTGTAATTGTCGAGGGAACAAATACGACACTTCGTTATAGTATTCCCTTTTTGTACGGATGCTACAATGATGAGGGGGCGATTCAACATGGCTATTTTCAAAGAATTTACTCGTGTTGCGAGAACCTACAAGCTGTTCCACCCTTGAGACACGAAACGTCAGAAATTAGTTCCATTAATGATTACGTAGGGTACAACTAGGTAATACGCACCGGTTGACCAAGTGCCTCGCAACTGTTTTACCGATAATAATAATTTTAGTATCTTTTTTTAAGAAACCTCACTGGTACAAATTTGCATCAGCGAAACATCGTTTGAAATTAACCATTTCCTTGTAACAAGTTCTCGTAGTTAAAATTATTTCTCACTTTTACATTTATTACCAGTGAATTTCTGAGGAAATTTCATCCTAAGTAATCTGTTATAAGTCCCATTTCCTTTTATTCTTTTCAAGTTCTTAGAGATCGAAAATTCAAAATCCCAATTGACACTGGTGTGGTATTTACGTGTACTGAAGTGAGTGTGGTTTCTGAGGGTTAATAATGACACTTATACTTCAGTAGACTTTCTAAACGACAGAGGTAAATATCAACATGTGCAGCGACGTACCCTTATTTATGTACGTTAAACAATAGTGAGACGTTTCGTCAATCTAGTTTTACCCCACTGTATTTTCATACATAGTTTGCCCTAATTAATTTCCTATTCGCGTCCATCGGAATGACACGTCAAGAGATCTTTGGCCATTGATATTCTTCTCTAAAACGTTTCTACGCTCCGAATTTGCTTTTGAAGGAAAGCCATTCAAGCCAGAGCCGCTCAGTGATGTTCGCGAAACGTCACTCGAGGAATCGTCGGGAACGGCGTAATTAAAACGAAATTTACCGGGGTCGGTTCGCGGGAAAAATAAATAAATTCGCGCGCAGGCGACCGTCCCCCAATTAGTGCTGCGGCGTCAATGACGCATGACGCCCTTCATAGGCGCTAAAAGTATCCATGCGTCGGGGACCTTTCGGGACACGTCGCGTTTCGGACAGATTGTATCGTTGGACGGCTCCCTTTCTCTCCTCGTGTTGTTCGATTCTGGTCGGTGTCGTTGGAATTTATGCGCGAGCGCCGCGGTTACGTTTATTTCTGCGGCTTGGTGGGAGGTTAAAGATAGAAGGAGATTGTTCGGAGCGCAAAAAGGCAACGGAAAATTCTTATCTACCCATTCTGGTGCTTGTTTGAGGACGAACTCCGGGGGCCATTTTGTGTTGGAAAAAATTATATCCCTGCGATTAGTTATCTTAAAAATGGTCCCAATACGTGTCCCTCACCTGTATTTTCACGGCAAAACCCCTGGAAATACGATTTTTTCGATGTGACGTACACCTAGCACGGGATATTAAAATGTTATCCCTTTACAAAGCTGCAGAATCGAAAACGATCACCTTCTATCTTGAGACAAAGTTACCCCATTTGAAAGTTACCTCAAATTACTGCACACTCCTCGAACCCGCAACAAAACCATCGTGAGAAATCACAGAAAAGTCTCGTTAATGCACGCAACAGGGACTCCCCGTCAATTTCTCGATTCCCCTTTTACCAAGATTTCCCTCTGTTACGAAAATAAAACGAGTCACGCGCTGGTAGAAAGTCACGAGAAGATAGTCTCCCTCCCTCTGTCAGATATCCATCGTTCTCTCGAGAAAAAGACTATTTCAGAAGCAAAAGGGCGGGGGAGGGGGGAGGCTGTAGCTTCCCATGGTTGGGGGTAGGGTTGGTAGAAAAAGTTTGGGAGAAAAATCGCGGCTGGAAGATGGATAGCCGGTGGTTCGATCGTTTTTCTTTTGTTTTTTTTTTCTTTCCTCTCGCCAGGCACCCATAAAAATATTCACGTGCGGTCGAACCGCGTGCGCGCGCGTTTTCGGAGACGTAACACCGTGCACACACGCTTCTCCCAATTAGTGCGTGCTGCCGGCGGCGGCGAACGCGTCGAGGTAAAAGAACCGCATGGGCCGCCGCCGCGTGATATTTCCGTCGACGAGCGCCTCTCTGTGGCCTTTTCCCCGTAATTATGGCCCTCCGTCAATCCGCCGCTACTCAAAATCCCCGCGAACGTGCGCGAGCGCGCGCGAACGCTGCGAACTTTTGTCGTAACGAGCACACCGCCGTCGGCCTCGTTAACCCGCTACCGTTAAATTATATAGGCGAAAATCTATTTCCTGGCCCTCCCGCGCCTTTAATCCAGGCCTCCAGGGAAAGGACCGACGGGATCGATCGCGGATCGACGATTATCACCGCCTACAGGATCCCGAAATCATCGGTTTCTACCGGGTCCGAATTAGCGGTCGGAGCTTCTGGGCTTGCCGGGCCTACACCGCCATTACGCGAAATCGTTTCCGGTGGGTCCTTACTATTTGGTCGCCTTTCTTTGTTTTTTATGGGGAATTAATATCGTGTTCTGGTTCGAGGTGGGCGTTTTCTTCGTGACCGGGGTCTTGTGGTTTTTTGTGGAACGGTTTTTAAAAGGAGGAATTACGTGCGCGGGGTGCCATTTTACCGTTTTATGGTTCTGATGAAAGACGTGAAATTGCGTATGTATTGGATAAATATTGGTGTGTGTGTGTGTTGTTTATGGCACAGTGGCGTATCAGAAGGTTTTTACACTGCGTGGTATAACTGTGAAACCATCCTAAAATTTTCAATTTTCATGTATTCTGGTTAAAGTGCAAACGAAGCAAGTATGCCATGTCTGAAATCGGGCTGGGAAATAATGTTTCTCCAGGAAAGGATAGGTTATATTGCCTAGATAAAAGAGGTTCGTTTTTATTTTAACCTTTTAATGGCCAGACCCTTGAATCGTTATTTCAAAATTATGAAACTGTTATATATGTTGCATCTTGTTATTTTGAAGCCGAAAATATCGATATTAAACAGACCTGTTTGTTTTCAATATTTTTGGAAGGAATACTTGAATTTCTCAACTGGAAAAAACTTATTAACCAGCGACAGAATTTACCGCACTTTTAAAATTAATTTTGTACCGATGCAATACTGGGCGTTAAAGGGTTGTCCACAATACATAAGGACTGAGGACTTTAGGGTAACAGAATAATTCCTAAAGGCCTCAACAATACAAACTGTACGATACCAGGCCATGAAATCCTCAAACATCTGCACCTTCAGAAACATTCCCGAACCATCAGAAATAAGGAAGCAAGTCCTCACCCAGCCGCTAAAACAACACAATGGCCGTGCAGCCCCTCTATCACGAAATATTCTCGACACATTCGCTATACTCCCTTTCAAACATCCCTCTCCTCCATGCATCAAAAATTTCACATCCTCGCGCCGTTTCACCCGCCACCCCCTCCAAGAGGCAAGCGCGTATCCTCGTCGTCCAGGACAAAACCGTATCTACAAAAGACTCACGGGACAGAGAGGGGCTAAAATCCTCGAAATCCTTGGCACTTGTCCCCGTGGGCAGACTCCGGGGGATCCACGCAGACGACTCGCGGTGACTCGATGGCGCCGGCGGCAGCAGCAGCAGCAGCCAAAGAAGATATACCTATCTCGTCGGTTCGCTCAGGGGAGGCGGATAGAGAGAGAAAGAGAGGAAGGGAGAATGAGAGAGACAGAGCCACGGCCTATTGTATTCGGTGCGGCGTAGGGTTCTTGGTCGCCATCTTGCTTGATATTGATCGCGAAACGCACGAATACTCGCTCATTCGCCGCGGCTGCGTTCCGTCGCCGTTCTCCTACCGTTTCCGTGGGTGCGTTCCACGTAGTAGTAGACGTATGTGTTTGTGTATGTACACGTAACGCATACACGCAACACACCTGTGTATATACGCGTGCCTACCTATGTACAGCAGAGGGAAACACTCGTGCGCCTCGACCACGAAGGGGAGGCCGACGGTTCTCTGTCGCGGCGGCTGGAAGTCTCTCCTTCTGGGTTTTCAGTCCGCGGGGGAGGAGACTATCTTGAAAATGGCGACGGCGGATCTCCCCCGTGCATCGAGGCCGTCTTTTATCTATCGGGGACAGACAGGGGGTGGAGAAAGAGAGAGAAAGAGAGAGGCTCGAGTGTGTGTCGTCGCATTATATATTGTTGCATTGTATGGACGATGTAGCTATCCCTAGTCAGGGCCAGGCTGACGTGCCCCGGTGAGCGCGTGCTGCTGCATTTAAATTACTCCCCCGTGTAAACCCCCCCCCCCACCTCGATGAAGATATATAACAACCACGGGGAGCTTTTTGGTCCGTGGACCGAGGAGTGTCCCTTTACCTTTTTGTCTCTTCTTGCCGCGGTTCTATTTGGGCGTCGGATATAGTGACAATGCTGTTCTGGATGGATTTTCGTTTTTGGGGAAAAATGTGTGATAGGTTTTATTGCAGATGGTCCAAATACAGGATCTAAATAGGGGCTAGTTGAAGTATAGGATGATGTTAGGTGCTTCATCCTAGAGGGTATAGTGCGAAACTATGTTTCAGGAAACGATAGAAACTGATTTTAAATAAGTGATACATCGTTAATATGTTTAACAGGTTTGACGATAAGTCCTGAAGTAAAGGTGCTAGCCCATATTTAGACCACCTTTGGACGTATGTACTCCGTTCCACGATAGAAGAGACCTTTTCCGCACAGCTTGTCCCTATTGTGTTTTCCACAGCGACTGGTGAATAGGTCAAGTGCCAAACAAGGTTCTGCCTTGCTCCTAGGTCCTCGAGAGACCTATTACTCGTATGTAGAGCTACCATCAAGAGCCTTGTAGGGGGTACGTGGGTAGGGGCGTGTACAGCAGAGACAGAGCGGTTGACCACTGAAAGCAGGAATCACCTGCGCAAAGTCTACGAAATCTGGTCCGCAGATGAGTCCTCTCTCGTGGAACGGAGTTTATTTAATTAAAAATCAGAATACATGACATTTTATGCAGTAATATGATGGTTAAGTTATATGGACCTATTATGGAATAATGAGATCTCTTCCAGTGACATGGTCTCTTTACCCTTTCCTCTGGTCCTTTGACCAATTTCTTTTAAGCCATCTTATTTATTTTCTGACCCTAGTAAACGGAGCAGTGCTTATTGGTGCTTTCATCCTCACAAAAAGTGTCTTTTGTAAATGAATATGTTCAATTCTTTCCTATCAAAAGACACCTTCGCTCACCGATCGAATCTTTGTTCGCAGGTCTGGTTCCAGAACGCGCGCGCAAAATGGCGGCGCATGGTGCTGAAGCAGGAGGGCAAGTCGGACAAGTGCGACAGCGGCGTGGACGGTGGTTCCCTCGGCGACCTCGAGCTCTATGGGAACAGCACCGGAAGCGGTGGTCCACCGATGAGCCCGCCGTTCATGCTCGGCGGGCCACACAGTCCCGCGTCCTTGGCGTCCCTGGACTGCGCGTGATCCCCGAATTCTGGTTACCGGGCCAGAATGTTCGAACGATACATCATGGGGGACTCGTGAAATGGAAATCGAAGCGTTTTCAGGACACGATCCGGGAACTTGCGAGGCACGAGGGGCCCAGAGAACGAGTTCTCTTGGTTTCCTGACACTGTGAATAATTTATTTGTCGCGAAGCGTACGAAGCAGTCTTTGGGTCTCGTTTTGGAGAACGTTGGTTGATCGGGAATCGTGGAAGGGATCTTCGATGAAATAGGGTAGTATCCTAGCAAGTACCTTTTTTCACTGATTTTCTTGTCACTTGTTGCAACTGTCACTGTTTTAACCATTTTAATAGATACGATCGTGTCCGTTTAACTACCCTGGTAGCAGAGTCTCTTCAAGGATGAAGGAGACTTGTTACTCTGGCTTACTGAGTTATTGATAACCAGCCGAACAAAAATCGTTGATTGAGAATGAAACAATCGAATCATGATCAGTTGACTGTTCAAGATCAATTTCCCTATTCATCATCCCCTCGAGTATCCAACTTTTGTATACTATATTGACGCGCCTTTCCGTCTATTGAAGACAGAGTCTGCCAGCAGGTTGGCACAAGATGATATATGCAAATGTGGATGGGGACTCCCATTGTCCTTCTAACTGACTGTTTTATCTCCCAGTTGCTCGAGCAAGATCTGTACATTCGTTCTAGCGTGTAAGTAGACGTTCGTGGCTCCTTGTGTAAAATTTCTGACAACGTTGCGGAGATCGTTGACGATACATTGGGGACGGGCTGTATTTTTATTGATCTTTGGTTGTTGATTGATTGTGATCCGATAAGAATGTTTCGAAGATATCGTATCTCGAACGACCATCGTCTCCCTGAATCGAACTCGAAGGACAAACTGGAGGGCACGCGGACAAAATGGCGGATGTACCATAGCGGATGATGAGTTAGTCGAATGCATAGAAAGCGTTGTATTTATTGCGCCCGATAGGTGAACGTTCCGCGTGCACAGTCCTTTCGAATCCGTCAACTTCGTGCTCGAAAATAAAATTCAACGAAAGTACACAATACGTACACATGAATCACGACACATGAATCGGGGGCGTCCCGACGTCGTCGCCTCGATCGAGAGCGTTTGTAATTAGTTGTCGATGTCTATTTATTGGTTATAAACGTTCTGAGGTAAGCCTAGTTTGGGTTACGAACTTTACCAGTGCTGTGTGAAAATCCAACGTTTCCCAGGGGGGGGGGGATGTAATACCGTCGATAGTATTACACAAACGATATAAATAAATGAAAAATATAAATAAATATGTACGTATACATGATAATATATATATATATATATATATATATATATATATATATATATATATAAAATATATA